>NW_028274942.1:0-154422 GCF_037043125.1 Eumetopias jubatus | reverse complement strand
TGGGGCAGAAGGCAGAGAATGACTCCCCACTTGTTTCATGAAGCCAGCACTGCAGCCCCACTTTGCATGGAAGTCTAATTGCTAGCGTACTAACTCGAAGAAACAGCACCGTAGAGGAACCGTGTTATAGAAAGCATCAATGTTCCGGAGGGTGGAAACACTTTCAGTGTGTGTGCGTGAGAGCCTGGGAAACGATCCCATAAATTACTGGGCGACAGAAACGGCTTCGTGCAGAGGCACCTCTCGAATCAGCTTTAGTTTCACGAAGCTAGCACTCCTCCGGCATGTGTGCGTGGAGGCCTAAGTTCCAGGCACCTCCCTCGAAGGAACAACACTGTGGAGAAATCATGCTTGAGATACCACCAATCTGTCAGTGGGAGGAAGCAGTATACTGTGTACTGTGGTGACAGCCCAGGGAATGGCTTCGCTACGTAAACCCGAGGGAGAAAAAGGCCAGTGCCAAAGACACCTCTCTACTCAGCTCTTGTTTCTGAGGCTAGTACCGTTGCCCCGTGGGTCCGTGCAGGCCGAAAGCCAACCACCTAACACGAAGGAACGACACTGTAGAGAATCCGAGTTTCAGCTAAAATAGCCGTTCCTGAGGGTGGAAGCATTTTGCTGTGTGCATGCGTGAGAGCACTGCAAGTGAGTACAAAACCATTTTCTGAATGAGACTCAGGCCACGGCAGAAGGCATAACACGACCACCCACTTGTTTCATGAAACTAGCGCAACGGCCCCACTTTTGCATGGAACTCTAATCGCTAGCATACTAACTTGAAGCAACAACAGTGTAGAGAAAACATGCTTTAGCTACCGTCCACCTCTCTGAGGGAGGAAGCAGTTTACGGAGTACCATGGGTGAGAGCCTGGGGAACGGGTTCCATACGTAAAGGCGAAGGAGAAACAGGCCGGTGCAGAAGGCACCTCTCGACTCAGCTCTTGCTACATGAAGCTAACACTACTGCTCCATGTGTGCTCGGGATGCTCAGTGCTCAACACTGTCCTGGAAGAAACAAGCCTGTAAAGAATCACACCTTCAACTCACTTCGCCTCTCCACAAGCTGGCAACATTTTCAACAGTGCTTGTGTGCCAACCAGGGGAATGGGTCCCAGCAGAATTCCAAGGGGTATATAAGCATGGACCAAAAGCACCTCTCGAATCAACTCTTCTTTTGTGAAGCTAGGTCGTCTGCTCCATGTGTTTGTGTAGTCTTAAATGCCATCCACCTAGCGCATAGGAACAAAACCGGAGAGACCCCGTGCCTCAGCAAAGAACGCCCTTCCTGAGCGCAAACTTCATCTGTTGTGTGTTTTGGTGAAAGTGTGAGAAATGGGACCTAAACCTTACTCTGACTGAGAAACAGGCCTGTAAGGAAGGCTGCTCTCGACTCACCTCCTGTTTTAGGAGGTTCCCATTGCTGTACCCTGTGTGCCAGGATGCCTAGGTACCTGGCCACTAACACTAAGAATCAATGCTGTACATTTACTGGCTTTAGTTTACATTGTCATGCCTGAAGCAGGAGGAAATGTACAGTGTAAGTCCATGAGAGACCGGGGAAATGGTCCCATACGTGAAATCGAGGGAGAAAGAGGGACACGCAGGATGCAGCTCTCAACTCACCTCTTGTTTCATGAGGCTTATACCATTGCCCGGTGTGTGCGTGCAGGCCTAAAACCAGCCACCTGACTCAAAGAAACAAACTGTAGAGAATCTATGCTTCACCTTAAAAAGCGTTTCTTGAGATGGGAAGCATTTTGTTGTATGCGTGTGTTAGACCACTGTAAGTGGGTCCCAAACCTAAATCCGAGTGCTCAGGCCGCGGCAGAAGGCAGAACACAACTCCCTACTTGTTTCATGAAGCCAGCACTGCGGCCCCCCTTTTGCATGGAGGTCTAATTGCTAGCCTACTGATTCGAAGAAACAGTACTGTAGCGGGACTGTGTTTATATAGCGTCCCTGTTGCGGAGGGTGGAAACACATTCAATGTATGTGCGTGAGAGCACTGAAGGGGGGGGTCAAACCTATATCCGAGTGAGGATCAGGCCACGGTAGAAGGAAGAACATGACTCCCCTCTTGTTTCTTGAAGCTAGCACTGTGGCCCCACTTTTGCATGCAATCTAATCTCTAGCGCCCTAACACGAAGAAACAGTGTAGAGAGTCCATGTCTTAGCTACCGTTAAGCACTCTGATGGAGGAAGCAGTTGACAGTGTACCATGGGTGAGAGCCTGGGGAACGGGTTCCATATGTAAAGGCAAAGGAGTAACAGGCCGGTGCAGAAGGCACCTCTCGACTCAGCTCTTGTTACCTGAAGCTAACACTACTGCTCCATGTGTGCTTGGAACCCTCAGTGCTCGACACTGACTTGGAAGAAACAAGCTTGTAAAGAATCCCAGCTTCAGCTCATTTCGCCTCTTTAGAGGGTGGCAGCAATTTCAAGTGTGCTTATGTGCCAATCTGGGGAACAGGTCCCTGCATAATTCTGATGAAGAAAGAAGCATGCACAGAAGGCACCTCTCGACTCGACTCTTCTTTCGGGAGGTTAAGTCTGTTGCCCCGTGTGTGCGAGTAGACGTAAGAGCCATCCACCTAAAAGTAACAAAACTGTAGAGAACTCGTGACTCAGCAAACATCACTCTTCCTCACTGTGAACTTCTTCTGTTCTTTGCTTTTGTGAAAGGATGAGAAATGTGACCTCCACTTAACTCTGAACGATAAGGAGGCTGCTCTCGACTGACCCGCTGTTTTAGGATGTTAGCACAGGTGTACCCTGTGTTTCTGGATGCCTAGATGCCAGGCTACTAAGTCAAAGAATAAAAGCTGTAGATTTACCGAACTTGAGCTAACATTGCCGTTCCTGAAGCCAGAGGAATTTTACAGTGTTCGTGTATGAGAGACCGGGGAATGGGTCCCATACTTGAAATTGAGTGAGAAACAGGATCGGGCAAAAGGCATCTCTCATGCACCTCTTGTTTTATGAGTCTAATACTGTTGCCCCATGTGTCCGTACAGCCCTAAAACCAGCCACCTAACTCATAGAAACAAACTCTAGAGAATCTGTGCTTCACCTTAAAAACCCTTTCCTGAGATTGGAAGCCTTTTGTTGTGTGCATGCGTAAGAGCCCTGCAAGTGCATCCCAAACCTAAATCCGAGTGAGGCTCAGGCCGTGGCAGAAGGCAGAACAAGACTCCCCACTTGTTACATAAAGCTAGCACTGCGGCCCCACTTCTGAATGTGAGTTAATTGCTAGCGTACTAACTCGATGAAAAAACAGTGTAGACAAACTGTGCTTTAGCTACCGTCCACCACTCTGAAGTAGGAAGCAGTTGACAGTGTACCGTGAGCGAGAGCCTGGGGAAGGGATTCCATACCTAAAGCCAAAGGAGTAACAGGCCGATGCATAAGGCAGCTCTGGTTAGCCATTCCTACCTGAAGCTATCACTACTGCTCCATATGTGCTTGGAACGCTCAGTGCCTGACAATGAGTTGGAAGAAACAAGTCTCTAAAGAATCCCAGCTTCAACTCATTTCGCCTCTCTACAGGGTGGCAGCAATTCCAAGTGTGCTTGTGTGCCAACCTGGGGAATGGGTCCCAGCAGAATTCCATGGGAGAAGGAAGCATGAGCAGAAGGCACCTCTCGACTCAACTCTTCTTTCTGGAAGGTAGGTCTGTTGCCCCGTGAGTGCGAGTAGACCTAAGAGCCATCCATCTAACGGAAAGGAACAAAACTGTAGAGAACCCGTGACTCAGCAAACATCGCTCTTCTTCAGCGTGAACTTCAACTGTTGTGTGCTTTTGTGAAAGCATGAGAAATGGGACCTCCACGTAACTCTGAGCGAGAAACAGGCCTCTAAGGAGCCTGCTCTTGACCAACCTGCTGTTTTAGTATGTTAACACTGCTGTACCCTGTGTGTCTGGATGCCTAGATGCCAAGCTACTAAGTCAAAGAATCAAAGCTGTAGAGTTACCCAACTTGAGCTAACATTGCCATTCTTGAAGCCGGAGGAAGTTTACAGTGTTCGTGAATGAGAGACCGGGGAACAGGTCCCATATGTGAAATCGAGTGAGAATCAAGATCGTGCAGAAGGCAGCTCTCACTCACCTCTTCTTTCATGAGACTATTCCCGTTTCCCCATGTGTGCATGCAGGCATAAATCAGCCACCTCACTCGAAAAGACAACACTGTAGAGAACCCGTTCTTCAGCTTAAAATGCCTTTCCTGAGAGTGGAAGCATTTTGCGGTGAGCGTGCGTGAGAGCACTGCAAGGGAGTACAAAACCATATTCTGAGTGAGACTCAGGTTGGGGCAGGAGGCAGAATACGACTCCCCACTTGTTTCATGAAGCCAGCACTGCAGCCCTAATTTGAACGTAAGTCTAATTGCTAGCGTACTAACTCCAAGAAACAACAATGTAGAGAAACCGTGCTTTAGCTACCATCCATCACCCCGAGGGAGGAAGCAGTTGACGGTGTACCATGGGTGAGAGCCTGGGGAACGGGATCCATACGTAAATGCGAAAGGAGTAACAGGCCGGTGCAGAAGGCACCTCTGGACTGAGCTCTTGTTACCTGAAGCTAACACTACTGCTCCATGTGTGCTTGGAACGCTCAGTGCTCAACACTGACTTGGAAGAACCAAGCCTGTAAAGAATCCCAGCTGCAACTCACTTCACCTCTCCACAGGGTGGCAGCATTTCCAAGTGTGTTTGTCTGCCAGCCTGGGGAATGGGTCCCAGCAAAATGCCAATGGAGAAAGAAGCATGCGCAGAAGGCACCTCTCGACTCAACTCTTCTTTCAGGAAGATACGTCTGTTGCCCCATGTGTGGGAGTAGACCTAAGCCTGGGGAACGGGTTCCATACATAAAAGGGAGGGTGAAACATGCTGGTGCACAAGGCACCTCTTGACTCAGCTCATCCTACATGAAGCTAACAGTGCTCAACACTGACTTGGAAGAAACAAGCCTGTAAAGAATCCCAGCTGCAACTCACTTCACCTCTCCACAGGGCGGCAGCATTTCCAAGTGTGTTTGTCTGCCAACCTGGGGAATGGGTCCCAGCAAAATTCCAATGAAGAAAGAAGCATGCGCAGAAGGCACCTCTCGACTCAACTCTTCTTTCGTGAAGCTAGGTCATCTGCCCCATGTGTGCAGGTAGTCCTAAGTGCCATCCACCTAACTCAAAGGAACAAAACTGTAGAGAACCCATGCCTCAGCAAAGATCGCCCTTCCTGAGCTAGAACTTCATCTGTTGTGTGTTTTTGTGAAAGCATGAGAAATGGGACCTAATTGTAAGTCTGACTGAGAAACAGGCCCGTAAGGAAGGCTGCTCTCGACTCACCTCTTGTTTTAGGTTAACACTGCTGTACCCTGTGTGCCTGGATGCCTAGGTACCAGGCCATGAACACAAAGAATCGATGCCGTAGAGTTACCGGCTTTAGCTAACATTGCCGTTCTTGAAGCTGGAGGAATTTTATATTGTTCGTGTATGTTGACCGGGGAACGGGTCCCCTACTTGAAATCGACTGAGAAATCGACTGCAGAAGGCAACCTCTCACTCACTTCTTGTTTCATGAGGCCTGTGTTGTCTTGCAGGCTTAAACGCAGCCACCTAACTCGAAAGAACAATACTGTACAGAACCTGTTCTTCCGCTTAAATAGGCTTTCCTGAGAGTGGAAGCATTTTGCCGTGAGCTTGGGTGCGAGCACTTCAGTTGAATCTGAAACCATATTCTGAGTGAGACTCAGGCTTCGGCAGAAGGCAGGAAACGACTCTTCACTTGTTTCTTGAAGCCAGCACTGCGGGCCCACTTTGCATGGAAGTGTAATTGCCAGCATACTAACTCGAAGAACCATCACTGTAGAGGGACCGTGTTTTAGATAGCATCGCTGATCCGCAGGGTGGAAACACTTTTCAGTGTGTGTGCATGAGACCCTGGGAAACGATTCCACAAATCACTGGGCGACAGAAACGGCTTCGTGCAGAGGCACCTCTCGAATCAGCTCTAGTTTCACGAAGCTAGCACTCCTCCTGCATGTCTGCATGGAGGCCTAAGTTCCAGGCACCTCCCTTGAAGGAACAACACTGTACAGAAACCGTGCTTTAGCTACCGCCGATCTCTCAGTGGGAAGAAGCAATATACTGTGTACTGTGGGTGACAGCCCACGGAACAGCTTCCCTACGTAAACCCGAGGGAGAAAAAGGCCGATGCCGAAGACACCCCTCAACTAGGCTCTTGTTTATGAGGCTAGTACCGTTGCCCTGTGTGTCTGTGCACGCCAAAAGCCAACCACCTAACTCAAAGAAACAACACTGTAGAGGAGAGCCGTTCCTGAGGGTGGAAGCATTTTGCTGTGTGCATGCGTGAGAGCACTGCAAGCGAGTCCAAAACCATTTTCTGAGTGAGACTCAGGCCGCAGCAAAGGAAGAACACAACTCCCCACTTGTTCCATGAAGCTAGCACTGCGGCCCCACTTTTGTATGCAAGTCTATTTGCTAGCGTACTAACTCGAAACATCAACAGTGTAGAGAAACTGTGCTTTAGCTACCTTCGACCTCCCTGAGGGAGGAAGCAGTTAACGGGGTACTGTGGCTGAGAGCCTGGGGAACGGGTTCCATACGTAAAAGCGAGGGAGAAACAGGCCATTGCAGAAGGCACCTCCGGACTCAGCTCTTGCTACCTGAAGATCATACTACCGCTCAGTGTGTCCTTGGAACGCTCAGTGCTGGACACTGCCTTGGAAGAAAGAAGCCTGTAAGGAATCCCAGCTTTAACTCACTTCGCCTCTACGGCGGGTGGCAACATTTCCAAGTGTGCTTGTGTGGAAAACTGGGGAATGGGTCCCAGCGTAATTCCGTTGGAGAAGAAGCACTCGCAGAAGGCACCTCTCAACTCAACTCTTCTTTCAGGAAGATAGGTCTGTTGCCCCGTGTTTGCGACTAGTCCTAAGTGCCATCCACCTAACACAAAGGAACAAAACTGTAGAGAACCCGTGATTCAGCAAACATTGCTCTTCCTCAGTGTGAACTTCATCTGTTTTGTGGTTTTGTGAAAGCCTGAGATATGGGACCTAAACCTAACTCTGAGCGAGAAACAGGCCTCTAAAGAGGCTGCTGTCGTCCAACCTGGTGTTTTAGGATGTTAGCACTGCTCTACCCTGTGTGTCTGGATGCCTAGGTGCCAGGCTACTAATTCAAAGAATCAAAGCTGTAGCATTACTGAACTTTAGCTAATATTACCATTCTTGAAACTGGAGGAATTTTACAGTGTTCGTGTATGAGAGACCGGTGAAGGGTCCCATACGTGAAATCGAGTGAGAAACAGGATCATGCAGAAGGCAGTTCTCACTCATCTCTTGTTTCATGAGGCTAGTACCGTGGCCCCGTGTGTGCATGCAAGCGTAAAGCCAGCCACCTCCCTCGAAAAGACAACTCTGTAGAGAATCCGTTCTTCAGCTTAAATAGCCTTTCCTGAGATTGGAAGCCTTTTTCATGAGCTTGCGTGAGAGAACTTCAAGTGAGTCTGAAACCATATTTCCCAGTGAGACTCAGGCTCCAGCAGAAGGCAGAAAATGACTCCACACTTGTTTCATGACGCTAGCACTGTGGCCCCACTTTTGCATGGAAATCTAATTGCTAGCGTACTAACTCAAAGAAACAGCACTGTAGAGGGACAGCTTTTTATATAGCATCGTTGTTCCATTGGGTGGAAACACTTTGAGTGTGTGTGCGTGAGAGCCTGGGGAACGATCCCATAAATTGCTGGGCAAGAGAAACGGCTTCAGGCAGAGGCACCTCTCAAATCAGCTCTATTTTCACCACGGTAGCACTCTTCCTGCATGTGTGCATGGAAGCCTAAGTTCTAGGCACCTCCCTCGAAGGAACAACACTGTAGAGACACACTTAGCTACCGCTGATTTCTCTGTGGGAGCAAGCAGTATACTGTGTACTGTGGGTGAGAGCCCGGGGAACGGGTTCCCTACGTAAACCCGAGCGAGAAAAACCCGGTGCAGAAGGCACCTCTGGACTCAGCTCTTGCTACCTGATGCTAACACTACTGCCTCATATTTGCTTGGAAATCTCAGTGCTTCACACTGGCTTGGAAGAAACTAGCCTGTAAAGACTCCCAGCTTCAGCTCACTTCTGCTCTTCAGAGATTGGCAGCATTTTCAACTGTGCTTGTGTGCAAACCTGGGGAATGGGTCCCAGCATAATTCCGAGGGAGAAAGAAGCATGGGCAGAAGGCACTTCTCGACTCAACTCGTCTCTCAGGAAGCTAGGTCTCTTGCCCCGTGTGTGCGTGTAGTCCTAAGAGCCATCCACCTATCGCAAAAGAACAATCCTGTAGAGAACCCGTGCCTCAGCAAACATCGCCCTTCCTCAGGGTTAATTTCATCTGTTGTCTGCTTTTTTTTCTTTAAATTTTTTATTGTTATATTAGTCACCATACATCCCATCATTAGTTTTTGATGTAGTGTTCCATGGTTCATTGTTTTTGCATAACACCCGTGTTCCATGCAAAATGTGCCCTCTTTAATACCCATCATCAGGCTAACCCATCCCCCGCCCTTCTCCCCTCTACAACCCTCAGTTTGTTTTTCAGAGTCCATCGTCTCTCATGGTTCGTCTCCCCCAGCAGTTTCCCCCCCTTCATGTTTCCCTTCCTGCTATGTTCTTCTTCTTTTTATTTTTAACTTATATTGTATTATTTGTGTCAGAGGTACAGATCTGTGATTCAACAGTCTTGCACAATTCACAGCACTCACCATAGCAGATTCCCTCCCCAATGTCTATCACCCAGCCACTCCATCCCTCCCACCCCACCTCCACTCCAGCAACCCTCAGTTTGTCTCCTGAGATTAAGAATTCCTCATATCAGTGAGGTCATACAATACATGTCTTTCTCTGATTGACTTATTTCACTCAGCATAACACCCTCCAGTTCCATCCACGTCATTGCAAATGGCAAGATCTCATTCTTTTTGATGGCTGCATAATATTCCATTGTGTGTCTGTATACACACACACACACACACACACACACACACACACACCACATCTTCTTTATCCATTCATCTGTCGATGGGCATCTTGGCTCTTTCCACAGTTTGGCTATTGTGGACATTGCTGCTATAAACATCGGGATGCAAGCACCGCTTTGGTTCCCTACATTTGTATCTTTGTGGTAAATACCCAGGAGCGCAATTGCTGGATCGTATGGTAGCTTTATTTTCAACTTTTTGAGGAACCTCCATACTGTTTTCCAGAGTGGCTCCACCAGCTTGCATTTCCACCAACATTGTACGAGGGTTCCCCTTTCTCCACATCCCCGCCAACATCTGTCGCTTCCTGACTTGTTAATTTTAGCCATTCTGACTGGTGTGAGGTGGTATCTCATTGAGGTTTTGATTTGGATTTCCCTGATGCCAAGTGACGTTGAACACTTTTTCATAGTCTGTTGACCATTTGGATGTCTTCTTTGGAAAAATATCTGTTCATGTCTTCTGCCCATTTCTTGATTGGATCATTTGTTCTTTGGGTGTTGAGTTTAAGAAGTTCTTTATAGATTTTGGATACTAGCCCTTTATCTGATATGTCATTTGCAAACATCTCTCATTTTGTCGGTGCGGCAGGCCCCTCTCCCAGAAGACAGGCTGGGAAAACAAGCAGCTAGCAACCCTGAGGTCCCTGGAAAACAGGTGCATCTTCCTTGGGTTGAGGTCAATAATTTGGACTCTATACATTCCCCCAACCACCCCTCAACAGAATGACTAGGAGGAGGAACCCCCAAAATAGGAAAGACTCAGAGATTATGACTTATGCCACAGATTTACAAATGGATTCAGATATAATCAAGATGTCGGAGATGGAATTCAGGCTAGCAATTGTGAAGACAATAGCTAGAATGGAGAAATCAATTAATGGCAACATAGAATCTCTAAAGGCAGAAATGAAAGCTGAATTGGCAGAACTTAAAAATGCTATCGGTGAGATCCAAGCTAATCTAGATAATCTAACAGCTACAGTAAGTGAGGCAAAAGAATGAATTAGTGATCTGGAAGACCAATTAATAGACAAGAAGGGAAAAGAGGAGGCCAGGGAAAAACAACTCAGAATCCATGAAGATAGAATCACAGAAATAAGTTTTAACACCAAGAAACGTTCCAATGTCAGAATTATTGATCTGGATCCTGGAAAGGGTGGAGAGAGAGAGAGAGAGGACTAGAGATATATTTGAGCAAATTGCAGCTGAGAACTTCCCTAATCTGGGGAATGAAACAAACATTCATGCCCGAGAGACAGAGAGGACCCTTCCCAAGATCAAGGAAAACAGGCCAACACCCTGGCATGTAATAGAAAAACTCGCAAATCTTAGAGCCAAGGAAACCATCTTAAGGGCAGTTAGGGGGAAGAGATTCCCTACGTACAGAGGGAAGAACATCAGAGTAACATCAGACCTACCCACAGAAACCTGGCAAGCTAGAAAGGGCTGACAAGACATATTCAGGGTACTAAATGAGAAGAACATGCAGCCAAGAATACTTTATCTGGCAAGACTGTCATTTAGAATGGATGGAGAGATGCAGAGCTTCCAAGACCAGCAGAAACTGAACGAATATGTGACCAGTAAGCCGGCCCTGCAAGAAATATTAAGGAGGGTCCTATAAAAGGAGAAAGGCCCCAAGAGTGATATAGAACAGAAACTTAGACAATCTATAAAAACAAGGTCTTCACAGGCAACATGATGACAATAAATTCATATCTTGCAATAATCACTCTCAACGTGAACGGCCTAAATGCTCCCATAAAATGGCACAGGGTTGCAGATTCGATAAAAAGACAGGACCCATCCATATGCTGTCTACAAGAGACTCATTTGGAACCTAAAGATACATCCAGACTGAAAGTGAAGGGATGGAGAGCCATCTTCCGTGCCAGCAGACCTCAAAAGAAAGCTGGGGTAGTAATTATTATATCAGACAAATTAGATTTTAAATTAAGACTGTAGTTAGAGACACAGAAGGACACTATATCGTTCTTAAAGGGTCTATCCAACAAGAAGATCTAACCATTGAAAATATCTATACCCCCAACATGGGAGAAGTCATCTACATAAGCCAATGGTTAACCAAAACAAAGAGTCATATTGATAATAATACGTTAATTGTAGGAGACCTTTAATACTCCACTCTCAACAATAGACAGATCACCTAAGCAGAAAATCATCAAAGAAACAAGAGCTTTGAATGACACACCGGACCAGATGGACCTCATAGATATAGACAGAACATTCCACCCTAAAACAACAGAACACTCATTCTTCTCGAGTGCACATGGAACTTTCTCCAGAATAAACCACATACTGGGTCACAAATCAGGTCTCAACTGATACCAAAAGATTGAGATTATTCCTTGCATATTCTCAGACCATAATGCTTTAAAACTGGAACTCAATCACAAGAAAAAATTTGGAAGAAATTCAAACACTTGGAAGCTAAAGACCACTCTGCTCAAGAATGTCTAGGTCAACCAGGAAATCAAAGAAGAACTTAAACAATTCATGGAAACCAATGAGAATGAAAACACATTGGTCCAAAACCTATGGGACACTGCAAAGGCAGTCCTAAGGGGGAAATACATAGCCATCCAATCCTCACTCACTCAAAAAAAAAAAAAAAAAAAAAAACCGCACAGAAAAATCCCGAATTCACCAACTAACTCTACACCTTAAAGAACAGGAGAAAAAACAACAAAGGATGGCTAAGTCACGCATTAGAAGAGAAATGATTAAGATTAGAGCAGAGATCAAGGAACTAGAAACCAGAAACACAGTAGATCAAATCAGTGAAACTAGAAGCTGGTTCTTTAAAAGAATTCATAAGATCGATAAACCACTGGCCAGACTTATCGAAAAGAAAAGAGAAATGACTCAAATTAATAAATTTATGAATGAAAGGAGAGAGATCACGACTAACACCAAGGAAATAGAAACAATTATTGGAAGTTATTATCAACAACTATATGCCAATAAACTGAGCAATCTGGATGAAATGGATGCCTTCCTGGAAACCTATAAACTGCCAAGACTGAAACAAGAAGAAATTGACAACCTGAATAGGCCAATAACCGGTAATGAGATTGAAGCAGTGATCAAAAAACAAGAGTCCAGGGCCTGCCGGATTCCCTGGGGAATGCTAACCAAACACTCAAAGAAGAAAGAATACCTATTCTCCTGAAGCTGTTTCAAAAAATAGAAACAGAAGGAGAGCTTCCAGACTCATTCTATGAGGCCAGCATTACCTTAATCCCCAAACCAGGCAAAGACCCCATCAAAAAGAATTTCAGACCAATATCCCTGATGAATATGGGTTCCAAAACCCTCAACAAAATCCTAGCTAATAGGATCCAACAATACATTAAAAGCATCATCCACCACGACAAAGCGGGATTTATCCCCAGGGTGCAAGGGTGGTTCAACATTTGCAAATCAAACAATGTGATAGAACACATTAATAAGAGGGGAGAGAAGAACCATACGGTCCTCTCAATTGATGCAGAAAAAGCATTTGACAAATTACAGCATCCTTTCCTGATTAAAACTCTTCAGAGTATAGGGATGGAGGAAACATTCCTCAAGTTCATAAAATCCATCTATGAAAAACACACAGCAAATATCATCCTCAAGGGGGAAAAGTTGAGAGCATTTCCCTTAAGTTCAGGAACACAAGGATGCCCACTCTCACCACTATTGGTCAACATAGTACTAGAAGTCCTAGCAACAGCAATCAGACCACTAAAAGAAATAAAAGAAACTGGCAAAGAAGAAATCAGACTCTCTCTTTTCACTGATGACATGATACTTTATGTGGAAAACCCAATAGACTCCACCCCCAAATTACTAGAACTCATACAGCAATTCAGTAACGTGGCAGGATACAAAATCAATGCACAGAAATCAGTTGCTCTCTTACACACTAACAATGCAACTGTAGAAAGAGAAATTAGAGAAAGAATTCCATGTACAATAGCACCCCAAAAGCCATAAGATAACTCAGAATAAACCTAACCAAAGAGGTACAAGATCTATGCTCTAGGAACTACAGAACACTCATGAAAGAAATTGAAGAAGACACAAAAAGATGGAAAAATATTCCATGCTCATGGATCAGAAGAATAAACATTGTTAAAATGTCTATGCTACCCAAAGCAATCTATACCTTCAATGCCATCCCGATCCAAATTCCAATGACATTTTTCAAAGTGCTGGAACAAATAATCCTAAAATTTGTATGGAATCCCAAAAGACCCCGAATCGCCAAGGAAATATTGAAAAAGAAAAACAAAGTTGGGGGCATCACGTTGCCCGACTTCAAGCTTATTACAAAGCAGTGATCACCAAGATAGCATGGTATTGGCACTAAAACAAACACATAGACCAATGGAACAGAATAGAGAGCCCAGATATGGACCCTCAACTCTATGGTCAAATAATCTTTGACAAAGCAGGAAAAAATATGCAATGGAAAAAAGACAGTCTCTTCAATAAATGGTGCTGGGAAAATTGGACGGTCACATGCAGAAGAATGAAACTCGACCATTCTCTAACACTATACACAAAGATAAACTCAAAATGGATGAAGGAACTCAATGTGAGAAAAGAATCCATCAAAATCCTAGAGGAGAACATAGGCAATAACCTCTTTGACATTGCCCACAGCAACTTCTTTCAAGATACATCTCCAGAGGCAAGCGAAACAAAAGCAAAAAAAAAAAAAAAAAAAAAAAACAGCAAAAGATCTTTTGGGACTTCATCAAGATAAAAAGCTTCTGCACAGCAAAGGAAACAGTCAGCAAAACAAAGAGGCAACCCACAGATTGGGAGAAGATATTTGCAAATGATACTACAGACAAAGGGCTGATAGCCAATATATATAAAGAACTTCTCAAACTCAACACCCAAAAAAACAAATAATCAAGCCAAAAAATGGGTAAAAGACATGAACAGACACTTCTCCAAAGAAATACAGATGGCTAACAGACACATGAAAAAATGTTCATCATCATTAGCCAGCAAGGAAATTTAAATCAAAACGACACTGAGATACCACCTTACACCAGTTAGAATGGCAAAAATGGACAGGGCAAGAAACAACAAATGTTGGAGAGGTTGTGGAGAAAGGGGATCCCTCTTACACTGTTGGTGGGAATGCAAGTTGGTACAGCCACTTTGGAAAAGAGTGTGGCAGTGCCTCAAAAAATTAAATATAGAGCTACCCTATGAATCAGCAATTGCACTCCTGGGTATTTGCCCCAAAGACACAGATGTAGGGAAAAGAAGGGCCATATGCACCCCAATGTTCATAGCAGCAATGTCCACAATAGCCACACTGTGGAAAGAGCTGGGATGCTCTTCAACAGATGAATGGATAAAGAAGTTGTGGTCCATATATACAATGGAATATTACTCAGCCACCAGAAAGGATAAATACCCTGCTTTTACATCAACATGGATGGGACTGTAAGAGATTATGCTAAGTGAAATAAGTCAAGCAGAGAAAGCCAATTATCATATGGTTTTGCTTCCTTATGTTATGGAACATAAGGAATAGCATGGAGGACATTAGGAGAAGGAAGGGAAAAATCAAGGGGGGAAATCGGAGGGAGAGATGAACCATGAGAGACTACGGACTCTGAGAAACAAACTGAGGGTTTTAGAGGCTCCGGAGGGGGGTGGAGGGATGAGTTAGCCCCTTGATGGCTATTAAGGAGGGCAGGTACTGCATGGAGCACTGGGTGTTATACGAAAACAATGAATCATGGATCCCCACATCAAAAAGTAATGATGTATTGTATGGTGACTAACATAACATAATAAAATAAAATTTAAAAGAGAGAGAGAGAGAGAGAGAGAGAGAAAGAGAAGGAAACAAAGGAAAGAGAGCCTGGAGGAGAAAAGAAAGTACTCAAGAAGTGTCTGAAATGAGGAAAAATTAGACACATAGACTGTGCTTCCTGTGTTGGTCCCTTCTCTGTTCTTATGTGAACACTCCAACTCTGGGGCCACAAGACCCTGAAATGTTCACCAGACAACTTACAGTCAAATCTCAGATGGCACTAGCACTGAAAACATATTCATACTCTGATTCTCTGTGGGAGAAAATGAGGATAATACATCAAGGTGTTTCAGTTTTACCATAATATTTTGCATCTGGGGGCGCCTGGGTGGCTCAGATGGTTAAGCATCTGCCTTCGGTTTGGGTCATGATCCCAGGGTCCTGGGATCGAGCCCCACATCGGGCTCCTGGCTCAGCAGGGAGCCTGCTTCTCCCTCTCCCTCTGCCTCTCTCCCTGCTCATTCTCTCTCTCTCTCTCTCTCTCTCTCTCTGTGTGTGTGTGTGTGTGTGTGTATCTCTGTGTCTCAGATGAATAAATAAAATCTTTTTTAAAAAATGATATTTTGCATCTGTATATGTCTATTGTCCTCCTACGTGTACACATACCTCCCCCAAAAAACAATAAGAAGAAAAATAAAACCATCACAAATTTTAAAGTAAGTCATCCACTATTCTCCTTTATTCACAAAAATCTACTGCCTCCTTTTCGATTAATTTGAGTTTTAGAGAAAAACCCACTCCTCTCAAGGACAGCCTGGATCCTTGACAAGATTATAAGCCTCATAAGGAAAATATAAGTTTACTAATCATAAACAAGTTCCAAAGCAACAGTAATTAATTTTTAAATTGAATTTAAAAATTTATTCTTTTTTGCTTTTTAAAGAAAAGTATTTTTTTAAGTAAGTGTTCTGCTAGCTAGGTTCTCATACCATTATTTAAAATTAGTAAAATTTTAAATTCCAAACATTTTGCTTTGATTTTTGTGTAGCTAACACTTTTTAAATTTTCTTCAAAAGGACCAGAAGGTAAAAATTTTCTAGAAAGAGATCAGAGGACATATTTATTCATATGGTGGTGATGTTCTTTTTATTCTAAAGATAATGATTTGCTGTTTAATAAACAGTTTTGTTGAAATGCAACTCTGAAAACTCTTATAGGGCTATCTTTGAATTTTCTGAGGTTTGTTACATATTCTAGAAGGAAGAGGAGGCCTATAAGACAAAATCAGGACTATGATCTGGGATCAGTATATGCATTGTAAGTTCTAGAAAGCCAATCTGTGTTGCATGTTATTATTTTCTCCAACTCTACCACTTAAACCACTTAAAGTGTCTCTATCTAGGGCCATGAAAATCTTTTTTTTTTCATATTACCTGCTTAATTGCTTGACTATGGAGACTAGCCAGGCAAAACTGAAGGAGTAGGCATTTGGTAGCAGACAGACATACCTACTTCCTTGCCAATTTCTCCTACCACTCTTACTGTCATGGGCCTGCTCCAGATACAGAGTCCTGTCTGGGTTCCATGCTTGATTATGCATTTGAGCATTTAAGCCATCAGTTCAATAATCCTGGAATGCAGTTTCCTCCGTTCTCGTTATGATTATCATTCTATCGTTCAGATCTCAGCCTTAAATGTCTACTTAATCACCTATACTAGTGTAGCTAAAGATATCTGCATTCACTCACTAGTATCTGAACTTTTTCTTAGTTTTTAGCTTATTCATGTATTGGTTAATTGCTCATCTCCCCTCACTGAGTATAAGCTCCTTTTTAAAATTTAAATTCAACTAATTAACATATAATGTATTATTAGTTTCAGAGGTATAGGTCAGTGATTCGTCAGGCTTGTATAACACCCAGTACTCATTACATCACGTGCCCTCCTTAATGTCCATCCCCCATCCCCCACCTCCCTCCTTTCCAGCAATCCTCAGTTTGTTTCCTATGATTAAGAGTCTCTTATGGCTTGTTTCCCTCTCTGATTTCATCTTGTTTTATTTTTCCCTCTCTTCCTCTATGATCCTGTTTTGTTTCTTAAACTCCACATATGAGTGAGATAATATGATAATTGTTTTTCTCTGATTGACTTTTTTCACTTAGCAAAATACCCTTTAGTTCCATTCACGTCATTGCAAATGGCAAGAGTTCTTTTTTGATGACTGAGTAGTATTCCTGTGTGTGTGTGTGTGTGTGTGTGTGTGTGTGTGTGTGTGTGTGTGTATGTATATATGTGTATATATATATATATATATCTCACATCTTCTTTATCCATTCATGTGTTGAAGGACATCTCAACTCTTTCCATAGTTTGGCTACTGTGGACATCGCTGCTAAAAACATTGGGGTGCAGGTGCCCCTTTGAATCACTACATGTGTGTCTTTGGGGTAAATACCCAGTAGTGCAATTGCTGGGTCATAGGGTAGCTCTATTTTTAAACATCTTGAGGAACCTCCATACTGTTTTCCAGAGTGGCTGTACCAGTGTGCATTCCCACCAGCAGTGTAAGAGGGTTCCCCTTTCTCCACATCCTCGCCAACATTTGTTGATTCCTGTCTTATTAATTCTAGCCATCTTGATTGGTGTGAAGTGGTATCTCATTGTGGTTTTGATTTGGATTTCCCTGATGCCAAGTGATGGTGAGCATTTTTTCATGTGTCTGTTGGCCTTTTGTATGTCTTCTTTGGAAAAATATGTGTTCATGTCGTCTCCCCATTTCTTCACTGGGTTATTTGTTTTTTTGGTGTTGTTTGATAAGTTCTTTATAGATTTTGGATACCAGCCCTTTATCTGATAAGACATTTGCAAATATCTTCTCCCGTTCTGTCAGTTGCCTTTTGGTTTTGTCATCTGTTTCCGTTACTGTCTTGATGAAGTCCAAATCATTCATGTTTGCCTTTGTTTCCTTTGTCTTTGGAGATTTGTCTAGCAAGAAGTTGCTGTGGCCAAGGTCATGGAGGTTGCTGACTCTGTTCTCCTCTGGGATTTTGATGGATCCCTGTCTCACATTTAGGTTTTTTATCCCTTTTAGTCTATTTTTGTGTATGGCCCAAGGAAATGGACTAGTTTCATTCTTCTGTATATAGCTGTCCAATTTTCCCAGCACCATTTATTGAAGAGACTGCTTTTTTTTCCCATTGGATATTCTTTCCTGCTTTGTCAAAGATTAGTTGACCATAGAGTTGAGGGTCTGTTTCTGGGTTTTCTATTCTGTTCCATTGATCTATGTGCCTGTTTTTGTGCCAGTACCATACTGTATGATGATTACAGCTTTGTAATAGAGTTTGAAGTCCAGAAGTGAGATGCCACCAGCTTTGCTGTTGGTGTTGTTGTTGTTGTTGTTGTTTTCCAACATTCCTTTGGCTATTCAGGGTCTTTTCTGGTTCCATACAAATTTTAGGATTATTTGTTCCAGCCCTGTGAAAAAAGTTGATGGTATTTTGGTAGGGAGGGCATTGAATGTATAGATTGCTCTAGGTAGCATAGAAATTTTAACAATGTTTGTTATTCTAATCCATGAGCATGGAATGTTTTTCCATTTCTTTGTGTCTTCCTCAATTTCTTTCCTGACTGTTCTATAGTTTTCTGAGCACAGATCCTTTGCCTCTTTGCTTAGGTTTATTCCTAAATATCTTATGGTCTTAGGTGCAATATGGATGAGATCAACTCCTTACCTTCTCTTTCTTCTGTCTCATTGTTCGTGTATAGAAAGGCAACTGATTTCTGTGCATTGATTTTTATATATAAGCTCCCTCTGAATCATTCTGGCTGCCTACTTCCTGGTATATCCTTAGCACCTAAACTGCCTCACTCATAGAAGATGCTTGTTAAACATATGTTGAAAGAAAAATTCCTGTCAATTTTATTTTAACCCACACAATATATAATACTGGTATTACCAAGACAGATTTCTTGTTAAATATTTAATTTCGTTGAGCAAAAGAAATTTAAGAAAAAGAAATACTGAGTGGTGTGACAAACATGAGCTCTAGTAGATGTTAACGGTAGAAACCTTGGGCAGTTCCCCATCCCCATTTCCAGTTATTAAAGTTTTTAATCTCAGTTTTTAAAACCTCTCTCTGTTGACCCTATTCCTATGGAAAACAAATCCATGCTGTTTCCTTTTTCATGTCTCAAGAAATTATCAGAAGTGAGCAAAGTATCTGAAAATTGTATGAGTACAAATACTTTTTTTAATGGATGAGTGAATATAATGTTAAGGGAGTGATTTAGTAATCCCACTCAATGACTATGGAAGAAGCTGAATGATTCTATGGATGAGACAAACTTTTGGAAGCAGGTCAATTTTATGAGCAGATCCGAGTCAATGACAAGATTATTGTCTTGGGAAGTGTAAAGTTCTATTTCTTATCATGTAATGAAGCTAAATTTCCCTAATTTTCTCTATGGTGCAGGATGCCATTATATCTTCATATAATAATCCTCAAACCACTAGGTAAAAATTTTATCAAGTCCCTTTCTTTCCAGAAGCTCTTTGCTGTGTGCGAATTTTAAGGAATTGTTAGAGCTGTATGATAAAATTACAAATCTTAGAAATGGGCAGGGATTCAATGTTGCTACTTTTCCAGGGACTCTGGTTTCAAGCATGCTTATTTTCATATGCTTCTTTACAGATCAAGGAACTAAGACCTGAGAAACACAAAGTAAAGAGACTTAAGATTACTCATTTGTGAAGAGTGGAGACAGTGTGGTTGCCTATTCCATATTTCTCTGTTATTTGTCATTTTAATCCCAGTTCATTCATTTTCACCCTGAGTCTCATCATTTGCATATTTTATTCTAAAATCGAGACAAAAATAACTCCATCACTGACCAATACCAAGTTATTCAATATCAGAAAACAAAAACCAGTTTCAGTTTTTTTGTTTGTTCATTTGTTTGTTTCTATACTCACCAAAGGCTTGTAAACACTGTGGTGACTTTTATTTGTATAACCCTTTACTATTTCCACAGTACTCCATACATGTTATTTAATGCTGTTGTTACTGAATCCATGATAAAAAAGAGAATGCACAATTTGTTCAGAAAGATAACAAAAGGAAAGAACTATAGCAAAAGGAAAGAAAACTAATCCTAGCCTTAAACTTAACCCGTATAGAAAAACCAGGCAATGTTATTACCAATGGAAAGAAAATGGATAAGAATAAAACAAACAAACAAAAAACCAAAAAGCCCCACAATAAAATACAAAATGTTACACACACACACACACACACACACACAGACACACACACACACTCTACTAAGTGGAGGAAAGAGTGGGTAAGACAGAATGATGTGAATGGGTGCGAAGGAGGCAATATGAGAAAGCTGTCAGATAGTGGATGAATAGACAGGTTGACAGGTGAGAGGAGGGGAGATGAATGCCAACATTGGAGAGAAAGTGTGAGGAAGGAGGCAGGATTTAGAAGAAAAATCTCACACTGAGAAATAGAAAATAGTGCCACCTGCTGGTAAACATGTGACACTTTTTCAAAATACTCTTTTTTTTTTTTTAAATCATATTTAAGTTCAAGTTAGTTAACATATAGTGTATTATTAGTTTCAGAGGTAGAGGTCAGTGATTCATCAGTCTTATATAATACCCAGTGCTCATTACATCACATGCCCTTCTTAATGCCCATAACCCACTGACCCCACCCCCACCCACGACACCTCCAGCAACCCTCAGTTTGTTTTCTATAGTTAAGAGTCTCATGGTTTTCCTCCTTCTCTGTTTTTATCTTATTTTATTTTTCTTTCCCTTCCCCTATGTTCATGTTTTTTTTCTTAAATTCCACATATGAGTGAAATCATATGATATTTGTCTTTTTCTGACTGTTTTATTTCCCTTAGCATGATACACTTTAGGTCCATCCACTTTGTTGCAAATGGCAAGATTTCATTCTTTTGATCATTGAGTAATATTCCATTGTGTATATATGTGATATATATCTGTATCTATCTATCTATCTATCTATCTATCTATCTATATCTATATCTATCTCACATCTTCTATATCCATTCATCTGTCAATGGACATCTGAGCTCTTTCCATATTTTGGCTATTGTGGACATTGCTGCTATAAACATTGGGGTGCATGTGGCCCTTTGAATCACTATTTTTGTACCTTTGGGTAAACACCTAGAAGTGAAATTGCTGGGTCAAATAGTTCTATTTTTAACTTTTTGAAGAATCTCCATACTGTTTTCCAGGCCAGGACTTTTGGTGTTGGAGATTTTTGATTACTGATTCAATTTATTTGCCGGTTGTGGATCTGTTCAAATTTTCTATCTCGTCTTACAACAGTTTTGGTAATTTGTAGGTTTCTCGGAATTTGTCCATTTCTTCTAGATTGCCCAGTTTGTTGGCATATAACTTTTCACAGTATTCTCTTGTAATTGTTTGTAATTCTGTCGTGTTGTTTATGACCTCTCTTCCTTCATTAATGATTTTTATCTATTTAGGTCCTTTCTCTTTTCTTTTTGGTAAATCTGGCTAGGGATTTATCAATTTTATTGATTCTTTTGTAGATCTAGCTCTTAGTTTTGTTAATTGGTTCTGTTATTTTTCTGTTTCTATGTCATTTATTTCTATTCTAATCTTTATTATTCCCCTCCTGCTGTATTTAGGTCTTATTTGCTGTTCGTTTTCTAACTTCAGTACATGCAAGGTTAAGTTGTGTATTTGAGACTTTTCTTGCTTCTTACAGGCCTATATATAATTGCTATATGCTTCCTTTGTAGGACCACCTTTGCTGACATCCCAAAGGTTTTGGACTGTTATGTTTTCATTTTCATTTGCTTCCATGTACTTTTTTATTTCTTCTTTAATATTCTGGTTGGCCCATTCATTCTTTAGTAGGATGATCTTTAAACTCCATGTATTAGTGTCTTTCCAAAATTTTCTTGTGGTTGACTTCAAATTTCATAACATTGTGGTCTGAAAATATACATGGTATGATCTCAGTCTTTTTGTACTTGTTGAGGGCTTATTCATGACCCAGTATGTGATCTATTCTGGAAAATATTCCATGTGCACTTGAAAAGAATGTGCATTCTGCTGCTTTGGGATGCAAAGCTCTGAATATATCTGTTAAGTCCATATGTTTCAGTCTGTCATTCAAAGTCATTGTTTCCTTGTTGAGCTTCTGCTTAGATGATCTATCCATTGCTGTAAGTAGGCATTAAAGTCCCCTATTATTATTGTATTATTATCAGTGAGTTTCTTTATGATGTTATTAATTGATTTATGTATTTGGGTGCTCCCAAGTTGGGGCATATTTACATTTGTTAGATCTCCTTGATGGATAAGCCTCTTAATTATGATATAATGCCTATCTTCATATCTTGTTATATTATTTGCTTAAAGGTCTAGTTTTTCTGAATATTTCCTTTCACTGCTTTCTGGCCTGCCAAGTTTCAGTGGAAAGAACTGCCGCCAACCTGATCTGTCTCCCCTTGTACGTTAAGGACTTTTTTTCCCTTGCTGCTTTCAGTATTATTTCCTTATCTTTGTATTTTGTGAGTTTGACTATGGTATGACTTGGAAATGGTCGACTTCTGTTGAATTTAATGGGAGTTCTCTGTGCTTCTTGGATTTTGAGGTCTGTGTCCTACCCCAGATTAGGGAAGGTTGAATAAATCTTCTGCCCCTTTATCTCTCTCTTCATCTTCTGTGACTCCTATGATATAGATGTTATTACATTTTTTTAAATTTTTTTATTGTTATGTTAATCACCATATATTACATCATTAGTTTTTGATGCAGTGTTCCATGATTCATTGTTTGTTCATAACACCCAGTGCTCCATGCAGAACGTGCCCTCCTCAATACCCATCACCAGGCTAACCCATCCCCCTACCCCCCTCCCCTCTAGAACCCTCAGTTTGTTTTTCAGAGTCCATCATCTCTCATGGTTCGTCTCCCCCTCTGACATACTCCCCTTTTCTTCCTCTCCTGTTATCTTCTTCTTTTTCTTTTTTCTTAAAATATGTTGCATTATTTGTTTCAGAGGTACAGACCTGTGATTCAACAGTCTTGCACAATTCACAGCGCTCACCGTAGCACATACCCTCCCCAATGTCTATCACCCAGCCACCCCATCCCTCCCACCCCCAACCACTCCAGTAACCCTCAGTTTGTTTCCTGAGATTAAGAATTCCTCATATCAGGGAGGTCATGTGATACATGTCTTTCTCTGATTGACTTATTTCACTCAGCATAACACCCTCCAGTTCCATCCACGTCGTTGCAAATGGCAAGATCTCATTCCTTTTGATGGCTGCATAATATTCCATTGTGTATATATACCACTTCTTCTTTATCCATTCATCTGTCGATGGGCATCTTGGCTCTTTCCACAGTTTGGCTATTGTGGACATTGCTGCTATAAACATTGGGGTACACGTACCCCGTCGGGTCCCTACATTTGTATATCTTTGTGGTAAATACCCAGTAGTGCAATTGCTGGATCGAACGGTAGCTCTAATTTCAACTGTTGGAGAACCTCCATACTGTTTTCCAGAGTGGTTGCACCAGCTTGCATTCCCACCAACAGTGTAGGAGGGTTCCCCTTTCTCCACATCCCCGCCCACATCTGTCGTTCCCTGACTTGTTAATTTTAGCCATTCTGACGGGTGTGAGGTGGTATCTCATTGAGGTTTTGATTTGGATTTCCCTGATGCCGAGCGATGTGGAGCACTTTTTCACGTGCCTGTTGGCCATTTGGATGTCTTCTTTGGAGAAATGTCTGTTCATGTCTTCTGCCCATTTCTTGATTGGATTATTTGTTCTCTGGGTGTTGAGTTTGATAAGTTCTTTATGGATTTTGGATACTAGCCCTTTATCTGATATGTCATTTGCAAATATTTTCTCCCATTCTGTCGGTTGTCTTTTGGTTTTGTGGACTGTTTCTTTTGCTGTGCAAAAGCTTTTTATCTTGATGAAATCCCAATAGTTCATTTTTGCCCTGGCTTCCCGTGCCTTTGGCGATGTTTCTAGGAAGCAGTTGCTGCGGCTAAGGTCGAAAAGGGTTGCTACCTGTGTTCTCCTTTAGGATTTGGATGGACTCCTGTCTCACGTTGAGGTCTTTCAACCATTTGGAGTCTATTTTTGTGTGTGGTGTAAGGAAATGGTCCGGTTTCATTCTTCTGCACGTGGCTGTCCAATTTTCCCAACACCATTTGTTGAAGAGACTGTCTTTTTGCCATTGGACATTCTTTCCTGCTTTGTCAAAAATAAGTTGACCATAGAGTTGAGGGTCCATTTCTGGGCTCTCGATTCTGTTCCATTGATCGATGTGTCTGTTTTTGTGCCAGTACCATACTGTCTTGATGATGACAGCTTTGTAATAGAGCTGGAAGTCTGGAATTGTGATGCCGCCAGCTTTGCTTTTCTTTTTCAGTATTCCTCTGGCTATTCTGGGTCTCTTCTGGTTCCATACAAATTTTAGGATTATTTGTTCCATTTCTTTGAAAAAAGTGGATGGTATTTTGATGGGGATTGCATTGAATGTGTAGATTGCTCTAGGTAGCATTGACATCTTCACAATGTTGATTCTGCCAATCCATGAGCATGGAACGTTTTTCCATTTCTTTGTGTCTTCTTCAATTTCTTTCATGAGTATTTTATAGTTTTCTGAGTACAGATCCTTTGCCTCTTTGGTTAGATTTATTCCTAGGTATCTAATGGTTTTGGGTGCAATTGTAAATGGGATCGACTCCTTGATTTGTCTCTCTTCTGTCTTGTTGTTGGTGTATAGGAATGCCACTGATTTCTGTGCATTGATTTTATATCCTGCTACTTTACTGAATTCCTGTATGAGTTCTAGCAGTTTTGGGGTGGAGCCTTTTGGGTTTTCCACATACCGTATCATATCATCTGCAAAGAGTGAGAGTTTGACTTCCTCTTTGCCGATTTGGATGCCTTTGATGTCTTTTTGTTGTCTGATTGCTGTGGCTAGGACTTCTAATACTATGTTGAATAGCAGTGGTGAGAGTGGACATCCCTGCCGCGTTCCTGACCTTAGGGGAAAAGCTCTCAGCCTTTCCCCATTGAGAATGATATTCGCTGTAGGTTTTTCATAGATGGCTTTTATGATATTGAGGTATGTACCCTCTATCCCTATACTCTGAAGAGTTTTGATCAAGAAAGGATGTTGTACTTTGTCAAATGCTTCTTCTGCATCTATTGAGAGGATCATATGATTCTTGTTCTTTCTTTTGTTAATGTATCGTATCACGTTGATTGATTTGCGGATGTTGAACCAGCCTTGCAGCCCAGGAATAAATCCCACTTGGTCATGGTGAATAATCCTTTTAATGTACTGTTGGATCCTATTGGCTAGTATTTTGGTGAGAATTTTTGCATCCACGTTCATCAAGGATATTGGTCTGTAATTCTCTTTTTTGATGGGGTCTTTGTCTGGTTTTGGGATCAAGGTAATGCTGGCCTCATAAAATGAGTTTGGAAGTTTCCCTTCCATTTCTATTTTTTGGAACAGTTTCAGGAGAATAGGTATTAATTCTTCTTGAAATGTCTGATAGAATTCCCCTGGGAAGCCATCTGGCCCTGGGCTTTTGTTTCTTGGGAGATTTTTGATGACTGTTTCAATTTCCTTAGTGGTTATCGGTCTGTTCAGGTTTTCTATTTCTTCCTGGTTCAGTTTTGGTAGTTGATACATCTCTAGGAATGCACCCATTTCTTCCAGGTTATCTAATTTGCTGGCATAGGGTTGCTCATCATATGTTCTTATAATTGTTTGTATTTCTTTGGTGTTGGTTGTGATCTCTCCTCTTTCATTCATGATTTTGTTGATTTGGGTCATTTCTCTTTTCTTTTTGATCAGTCTGGCCAGGGGTTTATCAATCTTGTTAATTCTTTCAAAGAACCAGCTCCTAGTTTCGTTGACCTGTTCTACTGTTCTTTTGGTTTCTAGTTCATTGATTTCTGCTCTGATCTTAATGATTTCTCTTCTCCTGCTAGGTTTAGGCTTTATTTGCTGTTCTTTCTCCAGCTCCTTTAGGTGTAGGGTTAGGTTGTGTATTTGAGACCCTTCTTGTTTCTTGAGAAAGGCTTGTATTGCTATATACTTTCCTCTCAGGACTGCCTTTGCTGTATCCCAAAGATTTTGAACAGCTGTGTTTTCATTTTCATTGGTTTCCATGAATTTTTTTAATTCTTCTTTAATTTCTTGGTTGACCCATTCATTCTTTAGTAGGATGCTCTTTAGCCTCCATGGATTTGAGTTCTTTCCGACTTTCCTCTTGTGGTTGAGTTCTAGTTTCAAAGCATTGTGGTCTGAAAATATGCAGGGAATGATCCCAATCTTTTGGTACCGATTGAGACCTGATTTGTGACCTAGGATGTGATCAATTCTGGAGAATGTTCCATGGGCACTAGAGAAGAATGTGTATTCCGTTGCTTTGGGATGGAATGTTCTGAATATGTCTGTGAAGTCCATTTGGTCCAGTGTGTCATTTAAAGTCTTTATTTCCTTGTTGATCTTTTGCTTAGATGATCTGTCCATTTCAGTCAGGGGGGTGTTAAAGTCCCCCACTATTATTGTATTGTTGTCAACGTGTTTCTTTGCTTTTGTTATTAATCGCCTTATATAATTGCCTGCTCCCATGTTCGGGGCATAGATATTTACAATTGTTAGATCTTCTTGTTGGATAGACCCTTTAAGTAGGATATAGTGTCCTTCCTCATCTCTTATTACAGTCTTTGTTTTAAAATCTAGTTTGTCTGATATAAGGATTGCCACCCCAGCTTTCTTTTGGTGTCCATTAGCATGGTAAATGGTTTTCCACCCCCTCACTTTCAATCTGGGGGTGTCTTGGGGTCTAAAATGAGTCTCTTGCAGACAGCATATGGATGGGTCTTGTTTTTTAATCCAATCTGATAGCCTGTGTCTTTTGATTGGGGCATTTAGCCCATTTACATTCAGGGTAACTATGGAAAGGTGTGAATTTAGTGCCATTGTATTACCTGTAAGGTGACTGTTAACTGTCTGTTGTCTGTGTTCGTTTCTGCTCTTTGCTGCTTTTAGGTTCTCTCTTTGCTTAGAGGACCCCTCTCAATATTTCTTGGAGGGCTGGTTTCGTGTTTGCAAATTCCTTTAGTTTTTGTTTGTTCTGGAAGCTTTTTATCTCTCCTTCTATTTTCAATGATAGCCTAGCTGGATTTGGTATTCTTGGCTGCATATTTTTCTCGTTTAGTGCTCTGAAGATATCTTGCCAGTCCTTTCTGGCCTGCCAGGTCTCTGTGGATAGGTCTGTTGCCAATCTAATGTTTCTACCATTGTAGGTTACATATCTCTTCTCCCGAGCTGCTTTCAGGATTTTCTCTTTGTCTCTGAGACTCGTAAGTTTTACTATTAGATGTCGGGGTGTTGACCTATTATTATTGATTTTGAGAGGGGTTCTCTGTGCCTCCTGGATTTTAATGCCTGTTTCCTTCCTCACATTAGGGAAGTTCTCTGCTATAATTTGCTCCAATATACCTTCTGCCCCTCTCTCTCTCTCTTCTTCTTCTGGGATCCCAATTATTCTAATGTTGTTTCGTCTTATCGTATCACTTATCTCTCGAATTCTGCCCTCGTGATCCTGTAGTTGTTTCTCTCTCTTTTTCTCAGCCTCTTTATTTTCCATCATTTGATCTTCTATATCGCTGATTCTCTCTTCTGCCTCATTTATCCTAGCATTTAGTGCCCCCATTTTTTTTAAAGATTTTATTTATTTATTCGAGAGAGAGAGAATGAGAGATAGAGAGCATGAGAGGGGGGAGGGTCAGAGGGAGAAGCAGACTCCCTGCTGAGCAGGGAGCCCGATGTGGGACTCGATCCCGGGGCTCCAGGATCATGACCTGAGCCGAAGGCAGTCGCTTAACCAACTGAGCCACCCAGGCGCCCCTAGTGCCCCCATTTTTGATTGCACCTCATCAATAGCCTTTTTGATTTCGATTTGGTTAGATTTTAGTTCTTTTATTTCTCCAGAAAGGGTTTCTCTAATAACTTCCACGCTTTTTTCAAGCCCAGCTAGTATCTTTAAAGTCATGATTCTGAACTCTAGGTCCGACATTGTACTAATGTCCGTATTGAGTAGGTCCCTGGCTGACGGTACTACCTCTTGTTCTTTTTGCTGAGGTGATTTCTTTCGTCTTGTCATTTTGTCCAGAGGAGAATAGATGAATGAGAGAACAAAATGCTAACAGGTTTACAATGTCCCCAGCAAATATACTGTATACAAATCAGAAAAGACCTGAAACCAGGGGAAAAGAAAGGGAAAGAAAGAAAAAAGAAAGAGAGAAAAAAAAGATAAAAACAAAAACAAAACAATACAAAAAAAGCAGAATATGATCCAATATGATCAGGCTAGTGCATAGATCAGTGCCACACACTAGATTTTGGGCGTATTTTGGTCTGTTAGAAAAAAGTGCCTCCTAAAATTTTAAAGGAAGAAAGACATATATGTACAAAATAAGGGTTGATACAATGAAGGGATGGAAGATGACTGTAAAGATGAAAATTATAAAAGATCTTATAAAAGGACTTGGTAAGATAAGTTGTTTGAAAAAGGAAAGAAGTTTTAAGAAAAAAAAAAGAAAAAGGGAGAGAATGTGATCAGGCAGGAGACAAGAACAAAGCCATACACTAGTGATTTAGGGTATATTTTGATCTGTTAGAAGAAACTATACCTCAAAATTTTAAAGAGAGAACAACTTATATATATATGCCAAAAATAAGGGTAACTACTATGAAGGGATAAAATATGACTCTAAAAATGAAAAATAAAAAATGTTTTTTTTTTTTAAAAGGGGATTGATAAGATGTTGGTTGAAAAAGGGAAAGAGAAAAATTAAAAAAAAGTCAACAAAAATTAACTTTGATGAAATAATGAATCATGGTAAAAAAAAAAAAAAAGCCATGAATCTATGTGCAGTATTCCCCTAGCGCTGGAGTTCTCCCATTCTCCTTGATCGATCAACTTGGTCTTGGCTTGCTGGCTGTTTGTGCTGAAATTCTGGGGGAGGGGCCTGTTGCTGTGGTTTCCAAATGTCTTTGCCGGAGGCAGAATGGCCCCGCCCTTGTCGGTCTGGGCTAAGGAAGCTGCTCCGGTTTGCTCTCAGGAGCTTTTGTTCCCTGCAAGCTCTTGGTACGGCTTTGGAGGACCAGGGCAGAAAGGGTGGCCTCCCAATCTCCACCCGGAGGAGCGGAGAACTCGGGGTCCCGCTCCCCAGTGTGCCCCCAGAGAAAAGCAGTCACTTCCGTGTCCCCGGTCTCCGGCCGCACTCTGTGCTCACCCGGCCTGTGATCGAGCGTTGCTATCTCTGGCACCCAACCCCGCGCGGAGTCTCCAAACCCAGCAGATCCCTGCAGTGCGCTCCCGCACCGCTCCTCCCCGGGAAGGAAGGGGAGTCTCCCCGGATCTGCTGCTTGTTGGGTCCCTGCTGGAGGAGCCGTGCCCCGACTGGGCCGCAGATCACAGTTTATGGCAACCCCGAGCTGAGAGCCCGCGACTCTGCTCCGTCTCTGCAGTCGGCTTCCCCGCTCTGATCCCTGGGAGCTCTGGCGCACTCAGGCACCCCCGGTCTCTCTGTGACCCCAAGGGTCCTGAGACCACACTGTCCCGGGAGGATTCCACCCCCCGCTTAGCCACTGCAGCGACGTCCCTCCGCCAAGCCAACTTCTAAAAGGTCCGATTTTGTGCTCCGCGGCTCTATCACTTGCCAGAAGCGGCTGGCGGAGGCCCCTCCCCCGCCGTCTATCCTCCTGAATATCGCCTCGGATTCACTTCTCCGCACGCCCTACCTTCCAGTAAATGGTCGCTTCTCTGTTCAGAGAGTTGTTGCTACTCTCCTGTTCGATCTCCTGTTGACTTCGTAGGTGTTCAGAATGGTTTTGATCCCTATTCAGCTGAATTCCTGAGACCAGACGAAATCTAGGTCTCCTACTCCTCTGCCATCTTGCCAATAAGTCTAAATGTTATTACATTTTAATAAAATGCTTAGTTTCCCAAATCTATCTTCATGGTCCATTAGCTTTCCTTCCCTCTTCTTTGCGGCTTCCTTATTTTCCATAATTTTACCTTCTATATCACTGATCACTCCTCTAATTCATCCATCCTCATTTTTATGGCCTCCACTTGGGACAGCATCTCAGTTATAGCATTTTCAATTTTGGCCTGACTAGATTTTAGTTCTTTTATCTGCAGTATGGGATTCTTTAGTGTCTTCTATGCATTTTTCAAGCACAGCTAATATCCTTATAATCACTTTTAAATTCTAGTTCAGACATCTTACTGTTATCTGTGTTGATTAAATACCTGTGAGTATGACCTCCTGTTCTTTCTTTTGGGGGTAACTTCTGTGTCTAGTCATTTTGTCCAGGAAAGAAAAGAAGAAAGAATAAGAAAACAACAACAACAACAAAACATTAGATCCTGAGTGTGTTTTGGTCTGCTTGTTAAACTGGATCCCGAAAGAAAGAAAGAAAGAAAGAAAGAAAGAAAGAAAGAAAGAAAGAAAATACAATGAAAGGACACACAAAAAATTAATATATATGTATATAAAGTATGCATATATAAATAATTTTTTAAAAAATTTAAAAAGGAATTGAAAAAATAATAAATGAAAAAAATTAATAATACTAAAGAATAAAATTACAAAGGAGGCTAGATACTATTTTCTCCTAGAGCTGAATCTTTGCAGCTCTCTCTGGTCAGCAAACTTTGTGCAAGCGATTTCTTTGTCCGGGTCTTCTGGGGGAGGGGCCTCTTACACTAATTCTCAGGTGGACTTTTCCTAGTAGAAATGTGCCTCCAGGTTGCAGGGAGGCAGGGACTGGTGTAAGTGGCTTCAGACACCACTAGGTGGCTCTGTTTTGCTTCCTGAAGTCTGAGCCCTGATGGGCAGGAGAATATGGCAATGTCCCGCTCTCTAGCCCCAGAGCTGAAAATTCCCATCACTAACTCCTCAATGAGCCCTCACAGAAGAGCAATCAATCACTCTTGTCTCCCCAGTTTCTGTCAGAACCCTGTGTTCAACCTGTGTGTGTCTGAGCTTTTTTATCTCAAGTATAGACTGACTTTCAAAACCAAATTTTAGGGAATCCCATGGCGTGGACCCAAGCTGTTCCTCCTGGGGAGAGTCTTACCAAGCTTCTGTCCTTTGCATGACCAGTCCCAGGAGAGCAGTCACACAGCCGCACACTGGTTGGCAGTTTATGGCAATACAGAGCGGATAGCTGGCACCTAGACTTGCTGTTCTCAGCTGGCGTCCAAACTCCTATGCCTGGGAACAGTATAGTATTTAGGTGTCACACATTCTTATGACCCAAGGGATCCCCAGGCCATGGTATAACACCCAGTATTCCATAGGGTAGTTCTATTTTTAACGTTATGAGGAACGTCTGTCCTATTTTCCAGAGTGACTGTCCTAGTTTGCATACCCACCAACGGTGCAAAAGGGTTCCTCCTTTCTCCAGATCCTTGCTAACATCTGTCATTTTCTGAGTTGTTAATTTTAGCTCTTCTGACAGGTGTGAGGTGGTATCTCATTGTGGTTCTGATTTGTATTTCCTAATGATGAGTTGATGTTGAGCATTTTTCATGGTTGCCATTTGTATATCTTCTTTGGAGTAGTGTCGGTTCATGTTTCTGCCCATTTCCTTAACTGGATTATTTATTCTAGGGCTATTGATTTTGATGAGTTCTTTATAGATTCTGGATACTAGACCTTTATGTGATATGTCATTTGTGAGTATCTTCTCCCATTCCATAGGCTGCCTTTTAGTTTTCAGCATTGTTACTTTCACTGTGCAGAAGCTTTTTATCTTGATGAAGCCCAATAGTTCATTTTTGCTTTGGTTTCCCTTGCCTCAGGTGACATGTCTAGTAAGAAGTTGCTATGGCCAAGGTGAAAGAGGTTGCTGTATGTGTTCCCCTCTAGGATTTTGATGGGTTTCTGTCACACATTTAGGCCTTTCATCCATTTTGAGTTTATCTTTGTGTATGGTGTAAGAGAATGGTCCAGTTTCATTCTTCTGCATGTGGTTGCCTAGTTTCCCCAGCATGATTTGTTGAAGAGATTCTCTTTTTTCCATTGGACATTCTTTCCTGCTTTGTTGAAGATTAGTTGACCATGGAGTCGAGGGTCTACTTCCGGGTTCTCTATTCTGTTCCACTGATCTATGTGTCTGTTTTTGTGCCACTACCATACTGTCTTGAGGGTTACAGCTTGCAATACAGCTTGAAGTCTGGCACTGTGGTGACACCAGCTTTGGTTTTCTTTTTCAACATTCCTTTCGCCATTCAGGGTCTTTTCTGGTTCTATACAAACTTTAGGATTATTTGTTCTAGCTCTGTGAAAAATGCTGGTGTTCAGTTAGAATGGCAAAACCTAACAAGACAGGAAACACCAAGTGTTGGTGAGGATGTAGAGAAAGGGGAACCCTCTTACACTATTGGCGGGAATGCAAACTGGTACAGCCACTATGGAAAACAGTATGGAGGTTCCTCAAGATGTTAAAAATAGAGGTACCTATGACCCAGCAATTGCACTAGTCGGTATTTACCCCAAAGATACAGATGTAGTGAAAAGAAGGGGCACCTGCACCCCAATGTTCATAGCAGCAATGTCCCTGATAGACAAACTGTGGAAGGAGCTGAGATGTCCTTGAACCGAGGAATGGATAAAGAAGATGTGGTATATATATACAATGGAATATTACTCAGCCATCAGAAAAGATGACTCCCTACCATTTGTATCGACATGGATGGGACTAGAGGGTATTATGCTAAGTGAAATAAGTCAAGCAGAGAAAGACAATTATCATATGGTTTCACTCATACGTGGAACAAAAGGAATAGTGCGGAGCACCACAGGGGAAGGGAGGGAAAAATGAATGGTAAGAAATCAGAGAGGGAGACAAACCATGAGAGAATCTTGACTCTGGGAAACAAACTGAGTGTTACAGAAGGGAGGGAGTGGAGGAAGGGGTAACTGGGTGATGATTAAAGGAGGGCATGTGATGTGAGGAACACTGGGTGTTAGACACAACTAATGACTCTTTGAACACTACATCAAAAACTAATGACGTACTATATGTTGGCTAACTGAACATAATAATAAAAAAAGAAAAATGCTGGTGTTAGTTTGATCGGGATTGCATTAAATATGTAGATTGCTTTGGGTAGCATAAACATTTTAACAATATTTGCTCTTGCAATCCATGAGCATGAAATACTTTTTTCATTTCTTTGTGTCTTCCTCAATTTCTTTCACAAGTGTTCTATAGTTTTCAGAGTACAGATGTGTTACCCTCTTTGGTTCGGTTTCTTCCTAGGTATCTTATGGTTTTGGGTGCAATTTTAAATAGGATTAATTACTTGATGTATTCTGCTGCTGCTTCATTATTGGTGTATAGAAATGCAACAGATTTCTGTGTGTTGATTTTATATCCTGCAACTTTGCTAAATTCCTGTATCGGTTCTAGCAATTTTTGGTGGAGTCTTTTATGTTTTCTATATACAGTATCATGTCATCTGCAAAGAGTGAAATTTTGACTTCTTCCTTGCCAATTTGGATGCTTTTTACTTCTTTTTTGTTGTCTGATTGCTGAAGCTATGACTTCCGATACTATGTTGAAAAACAATGGTGAGAGAGGACATACTGTTATGTTCCTGACCTTAGGGAAAAAACTCTCAGTTTTTCCCCGTTGAGGCTGGTATTAGCTGTGGGTCTTTCATATATGGCATTATGATGTTGTGGTATATTCCCTCTATACCTACTTTGTTGAGGGTTTTTAACAAGAAAGGAGGTTGCATTTTGTCAAATGCTTTTTCTGCATCTATTTAGAGGATCATATGTTTCTTATCCTTTCTTTTCTTAATGTGATGTATCACATTGATTGTTTTGTGGATGTTGAACCACCTCTGAAACCCAGGAATAATCCCACTTGAGCATGGTGAATAATCCACTTAATATACTGTTGGAATCAATCAGCTAGTATTTTGGTGAGAATTGTTGCATCCATGTTCATCAGGGATATTGGTTTGTAGTTCCTTTTGGTGGGATCTTCGTTTCGTTTGGGAATGAAGATAATGCCGGCCTTGTAGAATGAGTTTACTAGTGTTCCTTTCCATTTTTAATTTTTGGAGCAACTTCAGAAGAATAGATATTAATTGTTTTTAAATGTTTAGTAGAATTCCCCTGGGAAGCCATCTGGCCCTGGACTCGTTTGTTGAGAGATTTTTGATTACTGATTGTGGGAATTCATTGTTCCTGGCTAGAGAGGATTGAATAAACACATACCTTCCTGGATGAGACTAGTTGAGAAGCAAAGAAGGAGTATCTGGAAAACGGGGCCCCCTGTAAGGTTTCTGGGCTGAAAACAGCCAGATTCTCATTGCAGCTCAATGCACTCATCCAGGGAGTAAATGCTTGACTTAGGAGAAACATTTAGTTTTGGAGGTCACGCACTCCATGTACTCACTGTCTGCACACCCATCATGAACACAGCTTGTTCTATTCACACAATACTCCCTATGCCACTGCCTTGATTAATACAGCTTCACATTCCTTCTTGTTTTTCTTATTCCCTTGTTGTATTGATAACATTCACAATAAAGGTGGAGGCAGGGTCTGGCTTGGGCCCTTTCGCCACTACAGCAGCTGGTCCCCAGGCCCTCTCCTTTATCCTACTAAGGTGCCTGGAGTAATCTTTTCATTCACCGCCTCAGGGTTTGCTGGCCAAACCCAACAACTGATTAAATTTCTTTCCTGGTTATGCATCTGTTCAAATTTTCTATTTCTGCCTGTTTCAGTTTTGGTAGTTTATATGTTTCTAGGAATTTTTCCATTTTTTTCCAGATTGCCCAATTCGTTGGCATGTGATTGCTCAAAATATTCTCTTATAATTGTATTTCTGTGGTGTTGGTTGTGATCTCTCCTCTCTCATTAGTGCTTTTATTTATTTGAAATCCCTTCTCTTTTCTTTTTGATAAGTCTAAGGGTCTATCATTTTTTTATGTTCAATTAGCCAACATATAATACATCATTAGTTTTTTATGTAGTGTTCAACGATCCATTAGTTGCGTATGACGTCCAGTGCTCATCACAGCACATTTTTCCCATTCAGCACAATTTCCTGCCACTCTCTTCTGGACTGCCAGCTTTCAGTGGACAAGTCTGCTGCTAATCTTATGTGTCTACCCTTGTAGGTTAAGGACTTTTTGTCCCTAGCTGTTTTCAGAATTTTCTCTTTATCTTTGTATTTTTCAAGTTTCACTGTGATATGTTTTGGTGCTGACCTGTTTTTGTTGAACTTTGAGAACTTGAGGAGAGTTTTCTATGCCTCTTGGTCTTAAATGCCTTTTTTCTTCTCCAGATTAGGAAGCTCTAAGCCATCATTTGCTAAAAACAAACAAACAAACAAACAAACAAAACAAAAAACAAAAAACAAACCTTCCCCAATCTTATTTTCCTGGCACTCCTATGATATGGATATTATTGCAATTTGTGAAATCGCTGAGTTCTCTAGGTCTTCCTACATGATCTAAGAGTTTTCTTTCCCTCTTTTCAGCTTCACTATTTGCCATAATTTTATCTTGTGTATCACCTATCAATTCCTCTGCCTCTTCCATCATCTTTGTGATTTCATCTGGTCAGTTTTGTATCTCAGTTATAGCATTTTTTATTTGGAACTGACTAGTTTTGGGGACTTTTATCTCTGCAGCCAGGGTTTCTCTGGTGTTTCCTATGCTTGTTTCAAGCCCAGCTAGAATTCTTATGACTGTTATTCTAAATTCTTATTCAGATAAATTGCTTAAGTCTGTTTTGAGCAAGTCCCTGGCTGTGGTTTCTTCTGGATCTTTCTTTGGGTGAGAATTCCTCTGTCTTGTCATTTTGACTATGGTTCTGTCTTTTGCGTATTGTGAAAGCTTGTTGTTTCCTGCTCCTAATAGCAACACTATATTAAGCACTGTCTAGGGACTCAAGAAGTGTTCCTGTGCTGTGTGCTGTGTGCTGTGCGCACTATAATGTTGCGTTTCGGCTGTTCTTTCCCACAGGCTAGTCCTCTGCAGATTTTCTCTTTGCTTGCAGTGGGGAGTTTTTGGACCTTTAACTAGGTGTGCTTTGGTTTGTTTGTTAAGATAAACCTGCAATAAAAAAAAAAACAAAAAACAGAAAGAAAAAAGCCTGATCCGAGAAAAGAAACAAGAAAGGAAACAGATAAACAAAAATATATAAACTAATTGTGAAGAAAAAGAAAGAAGGGGAAAAAAAGAAAGGGAAAAAATTATTCCAAAAAAATGAGAAAAGGAAACAAACGAGCCAAAAAATGAACAAAAAACTATAACCTGATGCCAAACGGGGCGTGGCGGGGGGAAGCTTAAAAAAGAAGAAAACATAAAAAAGCCAGGTCCTCTTTCCACTGCAACTGAGTTTGATGCTTTGGAGCACTCTTTGATCAGTAGGCTCAATGTATGTGGAGGGCCTGTGTTGGTCTTCGGAGGGAGAGACCTGTATCACTGCCTCCCAGTCAGACCTGTCCTTGTAAAGATTCCCCTGCCAGGCCTGGGGTGTGCCTGGGAGGGGGGCAGCGTTTGGTGTAAGTGACTCCAGCCTCTGCTGAAGACACTGTGTTTCTTCTCACTGAAGTCCGAATGTGCTGGTGGGCAGGGGAATAGAAAATGGAGTCACCCACCCTCTCGTCCCTAGGGAAGGGAATTAGCAGCTGCTGATCAACAAGAGGACCTCACAGAAAAGTGAACAGTCTTCTCTCCTATGTACCAGGTTTTCATCAGATTACTTCCCTCAACCTGTCTGTGCCTGGCCATCAGCACACACAGTGACACAGTTCTCTTGTGTTTTATCTCTGGCTAACAGCTGGGATTCTTTTTTTTTTTTTTAATTCAATTGGCCAACATATATAATACATCATGAGTTTCAGAGGTAGTGTTCAATAATTCACCAGTTGCATATAACACACAGTACTCATCACGGCATGTGCCCTCCTTAATGCCCATTACACAGTTACCTGACCCCCCACCCACCACACCTGCCACAACCCTCAGTTTGTTTCCCAGAGTTAAGAGTCTCTCACAGTTTTGTCTCCCTCTGATTTCTTGCCATTCAGTTTTCCCTCCCCTACCTTTTGATCCTCTGCACTATTTCTTATATTCCACAAATGAGTGAAACCATATAATAATAGTCTTTCTCTCATTGACTTATTTCACTTAGCATAATACCCTCCGGTTCCATCCGTGTCAATGTAAATGGTAAGGATTCATCCTCTCTGATGGCTGAGTAATATTCCATTGTGTCTATGAACCACGTCTCCTTTATCCATTCATCTGTCAAAGGACATCTTGGCTCCTTCCATAGTTTGGCTATTGTGGACATTGCTGCTATGAACATTGGGGTGCATGTGCCCCTTCTTTTCATGACTTCTAGATATTTGGGTTAAATACCCAGTAGTGCTATTGCTGGGTTGTAAGGTAGCTCTATTTTTAACATCCTGAGGAACTTCCATACTGTTTTCCAGAGTGACAGTACCAGCTTGAATTCCCACCAACAGTGTAAGAGGGTTCCCCCTTCGCCACAACCTTGCCAACATTTGTTGTTCCATGTCTTGTTAATTTTAGCCATTCTGACTGGTGTAAATTGGTATCTCATTGTGGTTTTGATTTGTATTTCCTTGATGCCAAGTGATGTGGAGCATTTTTTTCATGTGTGCACTGACCAGTTTTATGTCTACTTTGGAGAAGTGTCTGTTCATGACTTTGGGCCATTCCTTTACTGAATTAATTGTGTTTTACAGGTTGAGTTTGAGAAGTTCTTCTTAGGTCGTGGATACCAGCCCTTCATCTATAATGTCATTTGGAAATATCTTCTCCCATTCCGTGGGTTGCCTTTTAGTTTTGTTGACTGTTTCCTTTCCTGTGCAGAGGATTTCTATATTGAGGAAGTACCCATAGTTCATTTTTGCTTTTGTTTTCCTGGCCTTTAGAGCTCTGTCTTGCAAGAAGTTGCTGAGGATGAGATTGAAGAGGCTGCTGCCTGTGTTCTCCTCTAGGATTTTGATGGATTCCTGTCTCACATTGCGGTCTTTCATCCATTATGAGTTTAACTTTGTGTATGGTGTAAGAGAATGGTCCAGTTTCATTCTTCTGCATGTGACTATCCAATCTTCCCAGCACCAGTTATTGAAGAGAGTGTTTTTTTTCTATTGGATATTCTTCCCTTCTTTCTTGAAGACCATAGAGTTGAGGGTACATTTCTGGAGACTCTGTTCGGTTTGGCTGATCTATGGTCTGATTTGTTTGTTTGTTTGTTTGTTTGTTTTGCCAGTACCCTGCTGTCTTGATGATCACAGCTTTGTCATATAGCTTGAAGTCAGGCACTGTGATGCCCCCAGCTTTGGTTCTCATTTTCAGCATTCCCCTCCTGATTCAGGGTTTTGTCTGATTCCATACAAATTTTAGGACTGTTTCTTCCAGCTCTGAAAACTTTCCCTGGTAGTTTGATAGGGATTGCATTGCATGTGTAGATTGCTCTGGGCAGCATAGTCATTTTCACAATGTTTATTCTTCCAATCCGTGAGCATGGATTGTTTTTCCATCTCTTTGTGTCTTCCTCAATTTCTTTCATAAGTATTCTGTAAGTTTCTGTTATACAGATCCTTTACATCTTTGGTTAGGTTGATTCCTAGGTATCTTATGGTTTTGGGTGCAATTGTAAATGGGATCGATTCCTTAATTTCTCTTTCTTCAGTCACATTGTTCGTGTATAGAAATGCAACTGATTTCTGTGCATTGATTTTGTAGCCTGCCATGTTGCTGAATTGCTGTACGAGTTCTAGCAATTTGGGGGTGGAGTCTTTGGGGTTTTCCACATAAAGTATCATGTCATCTGCGAAGAGAGAGAGTTTGACTCCTTCTTTGCCAATTTGAATGCCTTTTATTTCTTTTTGTTGTCTGATTGCTGAGGCTAGGACTTCTAGTACTATGGTGAACAATAGTGGTGAGAGTGGGTATCCCTGTCGTGTGCCTCACCTTAAGGGAAAAGCTCTCAGTTCTTCCCCATTGAGAATGATATTCACTCTGGGCTTCTCACAGATGGCTTTTATGATATTGAGATATGTTCCCTCTATCCCTAACCTTTGAAGAGTTTTAATCAGGAAAAGATGCTATAATTTGTCAAATGCTTTCTCTGCATCCATTGAGAGGATCATATAGGTCCTTGTCTCCTCTTCTTATTAATGTGCTCTATCATGTTGATTGATCTGCAAATCTTGAGCCACCCTTTCATCCCAGGAATAATCCCACCTTGTCCTGGTGAATATTCCTTTTAATGTCCTGTTGGACACTACTGACTATTATCTCGTTGAGTATTTTGGCATCTATATTCATCAGGGATATTGGTCCGTAATTCTCCTTTTTGGTGGGGTCCTTGCCTGGTTTGGGGATTAAGGTAATGCCAAGGGAGAACAAAGCATGGGCCCAAGGCGCCTCTCGACTCAACTCTTGTTTCCCCGACGCTAGGCCGTCTGCCCCATGCGTGCGTTTGGTCCTGTGTGCCAGCCACCCAACTCAGAGGAATGAAAGTGTAGAGAAGCCATGCGTCAGCAAAGAGCGCCCTTCCTGAGCGCGAACTTCATCCGTTGTGTGCCTTTGCGAAAGCATGAGAAATGGGGCCGAAACCCAACGCTGACTGGGAAACAGGCCTGTAAGGAGGGCTGCTCTCGGCTCACCTCTTGTCTTCGGAGGTTAGCACTGCTGTACAACCGTGGGCCTGGGTGCCTCGGTACCGTACCAGGCCGTTAACACAAAGGAGCGGTGCTGTAGAGTTACTGGCCTTGGCTAACACTGCGGTTCCCGAAGCGGGAGGAACGGTTCAGTGTACGCCTGTGGGAGACTGGGGAGAGGGTCCAATACGCGCAACCGGGGGAGAAACAGGGTCGCGCAGGAGGCCGCTGTCAACTCACCTCTTGTTCCGTGAGGCTACTACAGTCGCCCCGTGTGTGCGTGCAGGCTTCCAAGCAGCCACCTAAAGGCGACGGAACAAGCTGTAGAGAGTCCGTGCCTCACCTGACAAACCCCTTTCCTGAGATTGGAAGCATTTTGTTGTGGGCGTGCGTGAGAGCACTTGCAAGGGCGTCGCAACCCTAAATCCGAGTGAGACTCGGGCTGGGGCAGAAGGCAGCACACGATTCCCCGCTTCTTCCATGAGGCCAGCTCTGCGGCGCCACGTTGGCGTGGAAGTCTAATCGGCTAGCACACATACTAACTCAAGGCAGCAACCGTGTAGGGAAACCGTGCTTTAGCTACCGTCGACCTCTCTGAGGGAGGAAGCAGTTGACGGCCTACCGTGGCTGAGAGCCTGGGGAACGGGTTCCACCCATAAAGGCGAAGGGAGGAGAAAGAGGCCGGTGCCGGAGGCCCCTCTCGCCTCTGCTCTTGCCACCCGAAGCTAACACCGCCGCTCCGTGTGTGCCTGGAACGCTCAGGGCTCGACACCGGCTGGGAAGGAAGAAGCCTGGAAGGAATCCCGGCTCCAACTCACAGCGCCACTTCAGAACGTGGCCGCATGTTCAAGCGCGCTTGGGTGCGCCCTGGCGGGTGGGTCCGAGCAGAATGCCGAGGGAGGAAAGAGGCGTGGGCAGAAGGCACCTCTCGACTCAACTCTGCTTTCGGGAAGCTAGGTGTTTTGCCCCGTGTGCGCGAGTAGACCTAGAGCCACCCACCTACGTAAAGGCACAACACTGTGGAGAACCCGTGACTCAGCAAGCGTCGCCCTGCCACAGCGTGAACTTCACCTGGTGTGGGTTTTGGTGAGAGCATGAGACATGGGACCTCAAGGCAACTCCGAGCGGGAAACGCGTCTCTGCCAGTGAGTGCAAAGGCGTATTCTGAGTGAGACTCCGGCCGCGGCGGACGGCAGAACACGACTCCCCACTTGGTTTACGAAGCTCCCACTACGGCCCCCCTTTCCGTGTGAGTTCGTTGCTAGCGTACTAAGTCGGAGCCACGGCAGTGTAGCGAAACCGTGCTTCAGCTACCGTCGACCTTTCTGAGGGAAGAAGCAGCTACCGTGTCCCGTGGGGGGAGAGCCTGGGGAACCGGCGAAGGAGAACAGGCCCGCGCAGAAGGCACCTACGAGGACTCCGCTCTTGCGACCCGAAGCTACCGCTACTGCTCCCTGGGTGTTTGGAACGCTCAGTGCTAACACGGACTTGGAAGAAACAAGCTGTGAAAGAAGCCCAGCTTGGCAACATTTCCATCTGTGCTTGTGTGCCAACCTGGGAAATGGGTCCCAGCCGAACTCCAAGGGAGAACAAAGCATGGGCCCAAGGCGCCTCTCGACTCAACTCTTGTTTCCCCGACGCTAGGCCGTCTGCCCCATGCGTGCGTTTGGTCCTGTGTGCCAGCCACCCAACTCAGAGGAATGAAAGTGTAGAGAAACCCTCTCTCAATGAACATCTTCTTTGATGAACAGAGAAACATTTTCCAATGAATGTATGGAAGCCTAAGGAAAGTGCTGTATATTTAATTCTAAGAAAGAATGCCATATAGAAACCATCTTTCAACTCACATCTTCCGTTATGAAGATGGAGGCACATGCAAGTGTTTGTGAAAGCGTAAGCAAAATGCTATATACTTAATTCCAAGAAACAAGTCTGTGTAGATAGAATGCAACTTCGAACTAATACCTTGACTTATGAAGATACAGGCGTTTTCAAATATGTGTGTTGAAAGTTAAACAAAGTGCCATAAACTTAACTCTAAGAAACAATACTGTAGAGAAACCATCCCTTACCTAACATGTTCTTTCCAGAAGATAGAAGTATTATCAAAAGTGTGTCTGAAACATAAGGAAAAGTGAAATGTACTTAACTCAGAGGACCAAGTCTGTAAAGAGTGCAAATTTGAACTAATATCTTGTTCCATGGAGATAACAGAGTTTTCAGATATATGTAGGGAAGCTTAAGGAAAGTGACATAAACGTAACTCTAAGGAACAACATGGGAGAGAAACCAAATTTCAACTAACATCTCTCCTGAAGATGGAAGCATGTTGAAAGGGTGTGTTAGAGTGTAAAGGTAGTGCCATATTATTAGTCTAAAAAACAAGTCTGTGTAGAATTCATCTTTCCACAAAATCTTGTTTCATGTAGATCAAAGTGATTTCAAATGTACGTGTGGAAGCCCAGGCAAAGTGCCAAATACTTAATTTTAAGAAAGAGTACTGTAGAAAAAACGGTGTTCAATGAATCCCTTCTCTACTGAAGACGGAAGCACATTCAAAAGTATGTGTGATAGCACAAGGAAAGTGCGATGGACGTAACTCTGAAGCAACACGGTAAAAGAAACCATGTTTAAACTAAATAATTTCAGGAAGACATGTATTTTCAAAACAGTGTGAAACAACCCTGGGCACGGATTCGATACAAAACTCAGAGGGAGAAACAACACCGTGCAGAGGTCACCTCCTGACTCACCTCTTCCTGAAGCTTGCACTAACGATCCATGTGTGCTTTGAATGCTAAGTGCTCGACACTTGGAAGAAACAAACCTGGGAGGAACACGAACATCAGCTCACACCGTCTCTCCACAGGGTGGCAGCATTTGGCAGTATGCTTGTGTGAAAACCTGGGGAATGGATCCCATCCACAATTCCGAGGGAGAACTGGGACCATGCCAGAGGCAATCTCGATTCAGCTCTTCTTTCGGGAAGCAATGCTGCTGCCCTGAATGGGCGTGTACTTCTAAGTGCCATCCACCTAATGCAAAGGAACAAAATTGTAGAGAACCCGTGCCTCAGCAAAGATAGCCCTTCTTGAACATGGAATTCATCTGTTGTGTGCTTCTGTGAGAGCACGGAAAAATGGGACCCAAAGGTAATTCCTGGTGAGAAAAAGGACTCTGAGGAAGGCTGCTCTTGACTCACCTGTTGTTTTAGGAAGTTACCACTGCTGTACCTCGTGTGCCTGGATGCATAGGCACCAGGCTACTAACACAAAGAATCAATACTGCAGAGTTACCAAGCTTCAGCTAACATCGCCATTCCTGAAGTTGGAAGAATTTTGCAGTGTCCGAGGTTGAGAGCCTGGGGAACGGGTCCCATGTGGGAAATCGAGTGAGAAAAAGGATCGTGCAGAAGGCAGCTCTCACTCACATCTTGTTTCATGAGGCTAGTACCATGGCCCTGTGTGTGCATGCAGGCCAAAAGCCAACCACCTAACTCAAAAAGACAACACTGTAGAGAATCCGTTCTTCAGCTTAAATAGCCTTTGCTGAGAGTGGAAGCATATTGCTGTGTGCGTGCGTGAGAGATCTGCAAGTGAGTCCGAAACCATATTCCGAGTGAGACTCAGGCTGGGGCAGAAGGCAGAAAACGACTCCCCACTTGTTTCGTGAAGACAGCACTGCGGCCCCACTTTGGCAAGGAAGTCTAATTGCTAGCGTACTAACTTGAAGAAACAACACAGTAGAGGGACCGTATTTTAGCTAGCATCGCTGTTCCAGAGGGTGGAAACATTTTTAGTGTGTGTGCATGAGCCCGGAAATGATCCATAAATCACTCCGCGAGAGAAACGACTTCGTGCAGAAGGCACCTCTCGAATCAGCTCTAGTTTCGTGAAGCTAGCACTCCACCTGCATGTGTGCGTGGAGGTCTAAGTTCCAGTACCTCGCTCGAAGGAATTACACTGTAGAGAAACCGTGCTTTAGCTACCGTCGACCTCTCTGTGGGCGAAAGCAGTTTACAAGGTACCATATGGAGAGCCTGGGGAACGAGTTCCATACGTAAAACCGAGGCAGAAGCAGACAGTGCGGAAGGAACCTCTTGACCCAGCTCTTGCTACCTGAAGCTAACACTACTGATCCATGTGTGCTTGGAACGCAAAGTGCTCAGCCCTGACTTGGAATAAAGAAGCCTGTGAAGAATCCTAGCTTCAGCTCACTTCACCTCTCCACAGGGTGGCAGCATTTTGAACTGTGCTTGTGTGCAAACCTGGGGAATGGGTCCCAGCGTAATTACGAGGGAAAATAAGCATTGGCCAAAGGCACCTATCGACTGAACTCATGTTTCAGGAATCTAGGTCTGTTGCCCCCTGTGGGCATGTAGTCCTAAGTGCCATCCACCTAACTCAAAGGAACAAAACACTAGAGAACCCGTGCCTTAGCAAAGATCACCCTTCCTGAGCGTGAACTTCGTCTGTTGTGTGATTTTGTGAAAGCATGAGAAATCGGACCTAAACGTAACACTGAGAAACAGACCTGTAAAGAAGGCTGCTCTTGACTCACCACTTGTTTTAGGAGGTTAGCACTGCTATACCCTGTGTGTCTGGATGCCTAGGTGCAGGCTACTAAGTCAAAGAATCAAAGCTGTACAGTTACCAAGCTTTAGCTAACATTGCCGTTCTTGAAGCTGGACAAATTTTACAGTGTTCGTGTATGAGAGACCGGGGAACGGGTCCCATACGAGAAATCGAGTGAGAAACAGGATCGTGCAGAAGGCAGCTCTCACTCACCTCTTGTTTCATGAGGCTAGTCGTGTGGCTCTGTGTGTGCGTGCAGGCGTAAAGCCAGCCACATCACTCGAAAAGAGAACACTGTAGAGAACCCATGCTTCAGCTTAAATAGCCTTGCCTGCGAGTGGAAGCATTTGGCTGTGAGAGTGCGTGAGAGCACTGCAAGGGAGTCTGAAACCATATTCCGAGTGAGACTCAGCTCCGGCAGAACGCAGAAAACAACTCCCCACACTTGTTTCATGAAGTCAGCACTGTGGCCCCACTTTGCACGGAAGTCTAATTGCTAGCGTACTAACTCAAAGAAACAGCACTTAGAGGGACTGTGTTTTAGATAGCGTTGCTGTTCCAGAGGGTGGAAACACTTTCAGTGTATGTGCGTGAGAGCCTGGGGAAAGATCCCATAAATCACTGGGCAAGAGAAATGGCTTTGTGCAGAGGCATCTCTCAAATCAGCCCTAGTTTCACGAAGCTAGCACTCCTGCATGTGTGCGTGGAGGCCTAAGTTCCAGGCACCTCCCTCGAAGGAACAACACTAGAGACACCGTGCTTTAGCTATCGCCGAACTCTCGGTGGAGGAAGTATACTGTGTACTGTGGCTGAGAGCCCAGGGAACGGGATCCCTACGTAAACCCGAGGGAGAAAAAGGCCAGTGCCGAAGACACCTCTCGACTCAGCTCTTGTTTCTGAGGCTAGGACCGTTGCCCCGAGTGTGCGTGCAGGCCGAAAACCAACCGCCTAATTTGAAGGAACAATACTGTAGAGAATCCATGCTTCAGCTAAAATAGCCGTTCCTGAGGGTGGAAGCATTTTGCTGTGTACATGCATGAGAGCACTGCAAGTGAGTCCAAAAACATTTGCTGAGTGACACTCAGGCCGCGGCAGAAGGCAGAACACGACTTCCCACTTCTTTCATGAAGCTAGCAATGCGGCCCCACTTTTGCATGCAAGTGTAATGGCTAGCGTGCTAACTCAAAGCAACAACAGCGTAGAGAAACCGTGCTTTAGCTACCGTCGACCTCTCTGAGAGAGGAAGCAGTTGACGGGGTACCGTGGGTGAGAGCCTGGGGAACGGGTTCCATACGTAAAAGCAAGGAAGAAACAGGCTGGTGCAGAAAGCACCTCTCGACTCAGCTCTTGCTATCTGAAGCTAACATTACTGCTCCATGTGTGCTTGGAACGCTCAGTGCTCGACACTGTCCTGGAAGAAACAAGCCTGTAAAGGATCACAGCTTCAACTCACTTCGCTTCTTCAGATGGTGGCAGCATTTTCAAGTGTGCTTGTGTGCAAACCTGGAGAATGGGTCCAAGCATAATTCCAAGGGAGAAAGAAGCATGGGCAAAAGGTACCTCTCGACTGAACTCTTCTTTCAGGAAGCTAAGTCTGTTGCCCCGTGTTGGGGAGTAGTCCTAACAGCCATCCACCTAACTCAAAGGAACAAAACTGCAGAGAACCCATGACTCAGCAAACATCGCCCTTCCTCAGCGTGAACTTCATCTGTTGTGTGCTTTGATGAAAGCATGAGAAATGGGACCTCCACGTAACTGTGAGCGAGAAACAGGCCTCTAAGGAGGCTGCTCTCGACCAACCTGCTGTTTTAGGATGTTAGCACGACTGTACCCTGTGTGTCTGGATGCCTAGGTGCCAGGCTACTAAGTCAAAGAATCAAAGCTGTAGAGTTACCGCACTTGAGCTAATATTGCCGTTCTTGAAGCTAGAGGTCTTTACAGTGTTCGTGTATGAGAGACCGGGGAACAGGTCCCATACGTGAAATCGACTGAGAAACAGGATCGTGCAGAAGGCCGCTCTGACTCATCTCTTGTTTCATGCGGCTAGTCGCGTGGCCCCGTGTGTGCATGCAGGTGTAAAGCCAGCCACCTCACTCGAAAAGACAACACTGTAGAGAACCCGTGCTTCAGCTTAAACAGCCTTTCCTTCGAGTGGAAGCATTTTGCCATGAGTGTGCGTGAGATCACTGCAAGTGAGTCTGAAACCATATTCCGAGTGAGACTCAGGCTGGGGCAGAAGGCAGAGAATGACTCCCCACTTGTTTCATGAAGCCAGCACTGCAGCCCCACTTTGCATGGAAGTCTAATTGCTAGCGTACTAACTCGAAGAAACAGCACCGTAGAGGAACCGTGTTATAGAAAGCATCAATGTTCCGGAGGGTGGAAACACTTTCAGTGTGTGTGCGTGAGAGCCTGGGAAACGATCCCATAAATTACTGGGCGACAGAAACGGCTTCGTGCAGAGGCACCTCTCGAATCAGCTTTAGTTTCACGAAGCTAGCACTCCTCCGGCATGTGTGCGTGGAGGCCTAAGTTCCAGGCACCTCCCTCGAAGGAACAACACTGTGGAGAAATCATGCTTGAGATACCACCAATCTGTCAGTGGGAGGAAGCAGTATACTGTGTACTGTGGTGACAGCCCAGGGAATGGCTTCGCTACGTAAACCCGAGGGAGAAAAAGGCCAGTGCCAAAGACACCTCTCTACTCAGCTCTTGTTTCTGAGGCTAGTACCGTTGCCCCGTGGGTCCGTGCAGGCCGAAAGCCAACCACCTAACACGAAGGAACGACACTGTAGAGAATCCGAGTTTCAGCTAAAATAGCCGTTCCTGAGGGTGGAAGCATTTTGCTGTGTGCATGCGTGAGAGCACTGCAAGTGAGTACAAAACCATTTTCTGAATGAGACTCAGGCCACGGCAGAAGGCATAACACGACCACCCACTTGTTTCATGAAACTAGCGCAACGGCCCCACTTTTGCATGGAACTCTAATCGCTAGCATACTAACTTGAAGCAACAACAGTGTAGAGAAAACATGCTTTAGCTACCGTCCACCTCTCTGAGGGAGGAAGCAGTTTACGGAGTACCATGGGTGAGAGCCTGGGGAACGGGTTCCATACGTAAAGGCGAAGGAGAAACAGGCCGGTGCAGAAGGCACCTCTCGACTCAGCTCTTGCTACATGAAGCTAACACTACTGCTCCATGTGTGCTCGGGATGCTCAGTGCTCAACACTGTCCTGGAAGAAACAAGCCTGTAAAGAATCACACCTTCAACTCACTTCGCCTCTCCACAAGCTGGCAACATTTTCAACAGTGCTTGTGTGCCAACCAGGGGAATGGGTCCCAGCAGAATTCCAAGGGGTATATAAGCATGGACCAAAAGCACCTCTCGAATCAACTCTTCTTTTGTGAAGCTAGGTCGTCTGCTCCATGTGTTTGTGTAGTCTTAAATGCCATCCACCTAGCGCATAGGAACAAAACCGGAGAGACCCCGTGCCTCAGCAAAGAACGCCCTTCCTGAGCGCAAACTTCATCTGTTGTGTGTTTTGGTGAAAGTGTGAGAAATGGGACCTAAACCTTACTCTGACTGAGAAACAGGCCTGTAAGGAAGGCTGCTCTCGACTCACCTCCTGTTTTAGGAGGTTCCCATTGCTGTACCCTGTGTGCCAGGATGCCTAGGTACCTGGCCACTAACACTAAGAATCAATGCTGTACATTTACTGGCTTTAGTTTACATTGTCATGCCTGAAGCAGGAGGAAATGTACAGTGTAAGTCCATGAGAGACCGGGGAAATGGTCCCATACGTGAAATCGAGGGAGAAAGAGGGACACGCAGGATGCAGCTCTCAACTCACCTCTTGTTTCATGAGGCTTATACCATTGCCCGGTGTGTGCGTGCAGGCCTAAAACCAGCCACCTGACTCAAAGAAACAAACTGTAGAGAATCTATGCTTCACCTTAAAAAGCGTTTCTTGAGATGGGAAGCATTTTGTTGTATGCGTGCGTTAGACCACTGTAAGTGGGTCCCAAACCTAAATCCGAGTGCTCAGGCCGCGGCAGAAGGCAGAACACAACTCCCTACTTGTTTCATGAAGCCAGCACTGCGGCCCCCCTTTTGCATGGAGGTCTAATTGCTAGCCTACTGATTCGAAGAAACAGTACTGTAGCGGGACTGTGTTTATATAGCGTCCCTGTTGCGGAGGGTGGAAACACATTCAATGTATGTGCGTGAGAGCACTGAAGGGGGGGGTCAAACCTATATCCGAGTGAGGATCAGGCCACGGTAGAAGGAAGAACATGACTCCCCTCTTGTTTCTTGAAGCTAGCACTGTGGCCCCACTTTTGCATGCAATCTAATCTCTAGCGCCCTAACACGAAGAAACAGTGTAGAGAGTCCATGTCTTAGCTACCGTTAAGCACTCTGATGGAGGAAGCAGTTGACAGTGTACCATGGGTGAGAGCCTGGGGAACGGGTTCCATATGTAAAGGCAAAGGAGTAACAGGCCGGTGCAGAAGGCACCTCTCGACTCAGCTCTTGTTACCTGAAGCTAACACTACTGCTCCATGTGTGCTTGGAACCCTCAGTGCTCGACACTGACTTGGAAGAAACAAGCTTGTAAAGAATCCCAGCTTCAGCTCATTTCGCCTCTTTAGAGGGTGGCAGCAATTTCAAGTGTGCTTATGTGCCAATCTGGGGAACAGGTCCCTGCATAATTCTGATGAAGAAAGAAGCATGCACAGAAGGCACCTCTCGACTCGACTCTTCTTTCGGGAGGTTAAGTCTGTTGCCCCGTGTGTGCGAGTAGACGTAAGAGCCATCCACCTAAAAGTAACAAAACTGTAGAGAACTCGTGACTCAGCAAACATCACTCTTCCTCACTGTGAACTTCTTCTGTTCTTTGCTTTTGTGAAAGGATGAGAAATGTGACCTCCACTTAACTCTGAACGATAAGGAGGCTGCTCTCGACTGACCCGCTGTTTTAGGATGTTAGCACAGGTGTACCCTGTGTTTCTGGATGCCTGGATGCCAGGCTACTAAGTCAAAGAATAAAAGCTGTAGATTTACCGAACTTGAGCTAACATTGCCGTTCCTGAAGCCAGAGGAATTTTACAGTGTTCGTGTATGAGAGACCGGGGAATGGGTCCCATACTTGAAATTGAGTGAGAAACAGGATCGGGCAAAAGGCATCTCTCATGCACCTCTTGTTTTATGAGTCTAATACTGTTGCCCCATGTGTCCGTACAGCCCTAAAACCAGCCACCTAACTCATAGAAACAAACTCTAGAGAATCTGTGCTTCACCTTAAAAACCCTTTCCTGAGATTGGAAGCCTTTTGTTGTGTGCATGCGTAAGAGCCCTGCAAGTGCATCCCAAACCTAAATCCGAGTGAGGCTCAGGCCGTGGCAGAAGGCAGAACAAGACTCCCCACTTGTTACATAAAGCTAGCACTGCGGCCCCACTTCTGAATGTGAGTTAATTGCTAGCGTACTAACTCGATGAAAAAACAGTGTAGACAAACTGTGCTTTAGCTACCGTCCACCACTCTGAAGTAGGAAGCAGTTGACAGTGTACCGTGAGCGAGAGCCTGGGGAAGGGATTCCATACCTAAAGCCAAAGGAGTAACAGGCCGATGCATAAGGCAGCTCTGGTTAGCCATTCCTACCTGAAGCTATCACTACTGCTCCATATGTGCTTGGAACGCTCAGTGCCTGACAATGAGTTGGAAGAAACAAGTCTCTAAAGAATCCCAGCTTCAACTCATTTCGCCTCTCTACAGGGTGGCAGCAATTCCAAGTGTGCTTGTGTGCCAACCTGGGGAATGGGTCCCAGCAGAATTCCATGGGAGAAGGAAGCATGAGCAGAAGGCACCTCTCGACTCAACTCTTCTTTCTGGAAGGTAGGTCTGTTGCCCCGTGAGTGCGAGTAGACCTAAGAGCCATCCATCTAACGGAAAGGAACAAAACTGTAGAGAACCCGTGACTCAGCAAACATCGCTCTTCTTCAGCGTGAACTTCAACTGTTGTGTGCTTTTGTGAAAGCATGAGAAATGGGACCTCCACGTAACTCTGAGCGAGAAACAGGCCTCTAAGGAGCCTGCTCTTGACCAACCTGCTGTTTTAGTATGTTAACACTGCTGTACCCTGTGTGTCTGGATGCCTAGATGCCAAGCTACTAAGTCAAAGAATCAAAGCTGTAGAGTTACCCAACTTGAGCTAACATTGCCATTCTTGAAGCCGGAGGAAGTTTACAGTGTTCGTGAATGAGAGACCGGGGAACAGGTCCCATATGTGAAATCGAGTGAGAATCAAGATCGTGCAGAAGGCAGCTCTCACTCACCTCTTCTTTCATGAGACTATTCCCGTTTCCCCATGTGTGCATGCAGGCATAAATCAGCCACCTCACTCGAAAAGACAACACTGTAGAGAACCCGTTCTTCAGCTTAAAATGCCTTTCCTGAGAGTGGAAGCATTTTGCGGTGAGCGTGCGTGAGAGCACTGCAAGGGAGTACAAAACCATATTCTGAGTGAGACTCAGGTTGGGGCAGGAGGCAGAATACGACTCCCCACTTGTTTCATGAAGCCAGCACTGCAGCCCTAATTTGAACGTAAGTCTAATTGCTAGCGTACTAACTCCAAGAAACAACAATGTAGAGAAACCGTGCTTTAGCTACCATCCATCACCCCGAGGGAGGAAGCAGTTGACGGTGTACCATGGGTGAGAGCCTGGGGAACGGGATCCATACGTAAATGCGAAAGGAGTAACAGGCCGGTGCAGAAGGCACCTCTGGACTGAGCTCTTGTTACCTGAAGCTAACACTACTGCTCCATGTGTGCTTGGAACGCTCAGTGCTCAACACTGACTTGGAAGAACCAAGCCTGTAAAGAATCCCAGCTGCAACTCACTTCACCTCTCCACAGGGTGGCAGCATTTCCAAGTGTGTTTGTCTGCCAGCCTGGGGAATGGGTCCCAGCAAAATGCCAATGGAGAAAGAAGCATGCGCAGAAGGCACCTCTCGACTCAACTCTTCTTTCAGGAAGATACGTCTGTTGCCCCATGTGTGGGAGTAGACCTAAGCCTGGGGAACGGGTTCCATACATAAAAGGGAGGGTGAAACATGCTGGTGCACAAGGCACCTCTTGACTCAGCTCATCCTACATGAAGCTAACAGTGCTCAACACTGACTTGGAAGAAACAAGCCTGTAAAGAATCCCAGCTGCAACTCACTTCACCTCTCCACAGGGCGGCAGCATTTCCAAGTGTGTTTGTCTGCCAACCTGGGGAATGGGTCCCAGCAAAATTCCAATGAAGAAAGAAGCATGCGCAGAAGGCACCTCTCGACTCAACTCTTCTTTCGTGAAGCTAGGTCATCTGCCCCATGTGTGCAGGTAGTCCTAAGTGCCATCCACCTAACTCAAAGGAACAAAACTGTAGAGAACCCATGCCTCAGCAAAGATCGCCCTTCCTGAGCTAGAACTTCATCTGTTGTGTGTTTTTGTGAAAGCATGAGAAATGGGACCTAATTGTAAGTCTGACTGAGAAACAGGCCCGTAAGGAAGGCTGCTCTCGACTCACCTCTTGTTTTAGGTTAACACTGCTGTACCCTGTGTGCCTGGATGCCTAGGTACCAGGCCATGAACACAAAGAATCGATGCCGTAGAGTTACCGGCTTTAGCTAACATTGCCGTTCTTGAAGCTGGAGGAATTTTATATTGTTCGTGTATGTTGACCGGGGAACGGGTCCCCTACTTGAAATCGACTGAGAAATCGACTGCAGAAGGCAACCTCTCACTCACTTCTTGTTTCATGAGGCCTGTGTTGTCTTGCAGGCTTAAACGCAGCCACCTAACTCGAAAGAACAATACTGTACAGAACCTGTTCTTCCGCTTAAATAGGCTTTCCTGAGAGTGGAAGCATTTTGCCGTGAGCTTGGGTGCGAGCACTTCAGTTGAATCTGAAACCATATTCTGAGTGAGACTCAGGCTTCGGCAGAAGGCAGGAAACGACTCTTCACTTGTTTCTTGAAGCCAGCACTGCGGGCCCACTTTGCATGGAAGTGTAATTGCCAGCATACTAACTCGAAGAACCATCACTGTAGAGGGACCGTGTTTTAGATAGCATCGCTGATCCGCAGGGTGGAAACACTTTTCAGTGTGTGTGCATGAGACCCTGGGAAACGATTCCACAAATCACTGGGCGACAGAAACGGCTTCGTGCAGAGGCACCTCTCGAATCAGCTCTAGTTTCACGAAGCTAGCACTCCTCCTGCATGTCTGCATGGAGGCCTAAGTTCCAGGCACCTCCCTTGAAGGAACAACACTGTACAGAAACCGTGCTTTAGCTACCGCCGATCTCTCAGTGGGAAGAAGCAATATACTGTGTACTGTGGGTGACAGCCCACGGAACAGCTTCCCTACGTAAACCCGAGGGAGAAAAAGGCCGATGCCGAAGACACCCCTCAACTAGGCTCTTGTTTATGAGGCTAGTACCGTTGCCCTGTGTGTCTGTGCACGCCAAAAGCCAACCACCTAACTCAAAGAAACAACACTGTAGAGGAGAGCCGTTCCTGAGGGTGGAAGCATTTTGCTGTGTGCATGCGTGAGAGCACTGCAAGCGAGTCCAAAACCATTTTCTGAGTGAGACTCAGGCCGCAGCAAAGGAAGAACACAACTCCCCACTTGTTCCATGAAGCTAGCACTGCGGCCCCACTTTTGTATGCAAGTCTATTTGCTAGCGTACTAACTCGAAACATCAACAGTGTAGAGAAACTGTGCTTTAGCTACCTTCGACCTCCCTGAGGGAGGAAGCAGTTAACGGGGTACTGTGGCTGAGAGCCTGGGGAACGGGTTCCATACGTAAAAGCGAGGGAGAAACAGGCCATTGCAGAAGGCACCTCCGGACTCAGCTCTTGCTACCTGAAGATCATACTACCGCTCAGTGTGTCCTTGGAACGCTCAGTGCTGGACACTGCCTTGGAAGAAAGAAGCCTGTAAGGAATCCCAGCTTTAACTCACTTCGCCTCTACGGCGGGTGGCAACATTTCCAAGTGTGCTTGTGTGGAAAACTGGGGAATGGGTCCCAGCGTAATTCCGTTGGAGAAGAAGCACTCGCAGAAGGCACCTCTCAACTCAACTCTTCTTTCAGGAAGATAGGTCTGTTGCCCCGTGTTTGCGACTAGTCCTAAGTGCCATCCACCTAACACAAAGGAACAAAACTGTAGAGAACCCGTGATTCAGCAAACATTGCTCTTCCTCAGTGTGAACTTCATCTGTTTTGTGGTTTTGTGAAAGCCTGAGATATGGGACCTAAACCTAACTCTGAGCGAGAAACAGGCCTCTAAAGAGGCTGCTGTCGTCCAACCTGGTGTTTTAGGATGTTAGCACTGCTCTACCCTGTGTGTCTGGATGCCTAGGTGCCAGGCTACTAATTCAAAGAATCAAAGCTGTAGCATTACTGAACTTTAGCTAATATTACCATTCTTGAAACTGGAGGAATTTTACAGTGTTCGTGTATGAGAGACCGGTGAAGGGTCCCATACGTGAAATCGAGTGAGAAACAGGATCATGCAGAAGGCAGTTCTCACTCATCTCTTGTTTCATGAGGCTAGTACCGTGGCCCCGTGTGTGCATGCAAGCGTAAAGCCAGCCACCTCCCTCGAAAAGACAACTCTGTAGAGAATCCGTTCTTCAGCTTAAATAGCCTTTCCTGAGATTGGAAGCCTTTTTCATGAGCTTGCGTGAGAGAACTTCAAGTGAGTCTGAAACCATATTTCCCAGTGAGACTCAGGCTCCAGCAGAAGGCAGAAAATGACTCCACACTTGTTTCATGACGCTAGCACTGTGGCCCCACTTTTGCATGGAAATCTAATTGCTAGCGTACTAACTCAAAGAAACAGCACTGTAGAGGGACAGCTTTTTATATAGCATCGTTGTTCCATTGGGTGGAAACACTTTGAGTGTGTGTGCGTGAGAGCCTGGGGAACGATCCCATAAATTGCTGGGCAAGAGAAACGGCTTCAGGCAGAGGCACCTCTCAAATCAGCTCTATTTTCACCACGGTAGCACTCTTCCTGCATGTGTGCATGGAAGCCTAAGTTCTAGGCACCTCCCTCGAAGGAACAACACTGTAGAGACACACTTAGCTACCGCTGATTTCTCTGTGGGAGCAAGCAGTATACTGTGTACTGTGGGTGAGAGCCCGGGGAACGGGTTCCCTACGTAAACCCGAGCGAGAAAAACCCGGTGCAGAAGGCACCTCTGGACTCAGCTCTTGCTACCTGATGCTAACACTACTGCCTCATATTTGCTTGGAAATCTCAGTGCTTCACACTGGCTTGGAAGAAACTAGCCTGTAAAGACTCCCAGCTTCAGCTCACTTCTGCTCTTCAGAGATTGGCAGCATTTTCAACTGTGCTTGTGTGCAAACCTGGGGAATGGGTCCCAGCATAATTCCGAGGGAGAAAGAAGCATGGGCAGAAGGCACTTCTCGACTCAACTCGTCTCTCAGGAAGCTAGGTCTCTTGCCCCGTGTGTGCGTGTAGTCCTAAGAGCCATCCACCTATCGCAAAAGAACAATCCTGTAGAGAACCCGTGCCTCAGCAAACATCGCCCTTCCTCAGGGTTAATTTCATCTGTTGTCTGCTTTTTTTTCTTTAAATTTTTTATTGTTATATTAGTCACCATACATCCCATCATTAGTTTTTGATGTAGTGTTCCATGGTTCATTGTTTTTGCATAACACCCGTGTTCCATGCAAAATGTGCCCTCTTTAATACCCATCATCAGGCTAACCCATCCCCCGCCCTTCTCCCCTCTACAACCCTCAGTTTGTTTTTCAGAGTCCATCGTCTCTCATGGTTCGTCTCCCCCAGCAGTTTCCCCCCCTTCATGTTTCCCTTCCTGCTATGTTCTTCTTCTTTTTATTTTTAACTTATATTGTATTATTTGTGTCAGAGGTACAGATCTGTGATTCAACAGTCTTGCACAATTCACAGCACTCACCATAGCAGATTCCCTCCCCAATGTCTATCACCCAGCCACTCCATCCCTCCCACCCCACCTCCACTCCAGCAACCCTCAGTTTGTCTCCTGAGATTAAGAATTCCTCATATCAGTGAGGTCATACAATACATGTCTTTCTCTGATTGACTTATTTCACTCAGCATAACACCCTCCAGTTCCATCCACGTCATTGCAAATGGCAAGATCTCATTCTTTTTGATGGCTGCATAATATTCCATTGTGTGTCTGTATACACACACACACACACACACACACACACACACACACACACACCACATCTTCTTTATCCATTCATCTGTCGATGGGCATCTTGGCTCTTTCCACAGTTTGGCTATTGTGGACATTGCTGCTATAAACATCGGGATGCAAGCACCGCTTTGGTTCCCTACATTTGTATCTTTGTGGTAAATACCCAGGAGCGCAATTGCTGGATCGTATGGTAGCTTTATTTTCAACTTTTTGAGGAACCTCCATACTGTTTTCCAGAGTGGCTCCACCAGCTTGCATTTCCACCAACATTGTACGAGGGTTCCCCTTTCTCCACATCCCCGCCAACATCTGTCGCTTCCTGACTTGTTAATTTTAGCCATTCTGACTGGTGTGAGGTGGTATCTCATTGAGGTTTTGATTTGGATTTCCCTGATGCCAAGTGACGTTGAACACTTTTTCATAGTCTGTTGACCATTTGGATGTCTTCTTTGGAAAAATATCTGTTCATGTCTTCTGCCCATTTCTTGATTGGATCATTTGTTCTTTGGGTGTTGAGTTTAAGAAGTTCTTTATAGATTTTGGATACTAGCCCTTTATCTGATATGTCATTTGCAAACATCTCTCATTTTGTCGGTGCGGCAGGCCCCTCTCCCAGAAGACAGGCTGGGAAAACAAGCAGCTAGCAACCCTGAGGTCCCTGGAAAACAGGTGCATCTTCCTTGGGTTGAGGTCAATAATTTGGACTCTATACATTCCCCCAACCACCCCTCAACAGAATGACTAGGAGGAGGAACCCCCAAAATAGGAAAGACTCAGAGATTATGACTTATGCCACAGATTTACAAATGGATTCAGATATAATCAAGATGTCGGAGATGGAATTCAGGCTAGCAATTGTGAAGACAATAGCTAGAATGGAGAAATCAATTAATGGCAACATAGAATCTCTAAAGGCAGAAATGAAAGCTGAATTGGCAGAACTTAAAAATGCTATCGGTGAGATCCAAGCTAATCTAGATAATCTAACAGCTACAGTAAGTGAGGCAAAAGAATGAATTAGTGATCTGGAAGACCAATTAATAGACAAGAAGGGAAAAGAGGAGGCCAGGGAAAAACAACTCAGAATCCATGAAGATAGAATCACAGAAATAAGTTTTAACACCAAGAAACGTTCCAATGTCAGAATTATTGATCTGGATCCTGGAAAGGGTGGAGAGAGAGAGAGAGAGGACTAGAGATATATTTGAGCAAATTGCAGCTGAGAACTTCCCTAATCTGGGGAATGAAACAAACATTCATGCCCGAGAGACAGAGAGGACCCTTCCCAAGATCAAGGAAAACAGGCCAACACCCTGGCATGTAATAGAAAAACTCGCAAATCTTAGAGCCAAGGAAACCATCTTAAGGGCAGTTAGGGGGAAGAGATTCCCTACGTACAGAGGGAAGAACATCAGAGTAACATCAGACCTACCCACAGAAACCTGGCAAGCTAGAAAGGGCTGACAAGACATATTCAGGGTACTAAATGAGAAGAACATGCAGCCAAGAATACTTTATCTGGCAAGACTGTCATTTAGAATGGATGGAGAGATGCAGAGCTTCCAAGACCAGCAGAAACTGAACGAATATGTGACCAGTAAGCCGGCCCTGCAAGAAATATTAAGGAGGGTCCTATAAAAGGAGAAAGGCCCCAAGAGTGATATAGAACAGAAACTTAGACAATCTATAAAAACAAGGTCTTCACAGGCAACATGATGACAATAAATTCATATCTTGCAATAATCACTCTCAACGTGAACGGCCTAAATGCTCCCATAAAATGGCACAGGGTTGCAGATTCGATAAAAAGACAGGACCCATCCATATGCTGTCTACAAGAGACTCATTTGGAACCTAAAGATACATCCAGACTGAAAGTGAAGGGATGGAGAGCCATCTTCCGTGCCAGCAGACCTCAAAAGAAAGCTGGGGTAGTAATTATTATATCAGACAAATTAGATTTTAAATTAAGACTGTAGTTAGAGACACAGAAGGACACTATATCGTTCTTAAAGGGTCTATCCAACAAGAAGATCTAACCATTGAAAATATCTATACCCCCAACATGGGAGAAGTCATCTACATAAGCCAATGGTTAACCAAAACAAAGAGTCATATTGATAATAATACGTTAATTGTAGGAGACCTTTAATACTCCACTCTCAACAATAGACAGATCACCTAAGCAGAAAATCATCAAAGAAACAAGAGCTTTGAATGACACACCGGACCAGATGGACCTCATAGATATAGACAGAACATTCCACCCTAAAACAACAGAACACTCATTCTTCTCGAGTGCACATGGAACTTTCTCCAGAATAAACCACATACTGGGTCACAAATCAGGTCTCAACTGATACCAAAAGATTGAGATTATTCCTTGCATATTCTCAGACCATAATGCTTTAAAACTGGAACTCAATCACAAGAAAAAATTTGGAAGAAATTCAAACACTTGGAAGCTAAAGACCACTCTGCTCAAGAATGTCTAGGTCAACCAGGAAATCAAAGAAGAACTTAAACAATTCATGGAAACCAATGAGAATGAAAACACATTGGTCCAAAACCTATGGGACACTGCAAAGGCAGTCCTAAGGGGGAAATACATAGCCATCCAATCCTCACTCACTCAAAAAAAAAAAAAAAAAAAAAACCGCACAGAAAAATCCCGAATTCACCAACTAACTCTACACCTTAAAGAACAGGAGAAAAAACAACAAAGGATGGCTAAGTCACGCATTAGAAGAGAAATGATTAAGATTAGAGCAGAGATCAAGGAACTAGAAACCAGAAACACAGTAGATCAAATCAGTGAAACTAGAAGCTGGTTCTTTAAAAGAATTCATAAGATCGATAAACCACTGGCCAGACTTATCGAAAAGAAAAGAGAAATGACTCAAATTAATAAATTTATGAATGAAAGGAGAGAGATCACGACTAACACCAAGGAAATAGAAACAATTATTGGAAGTTATTATCAACAACTATATGCCAATAAACTGAGCAATCTGGATGAAATGGATGCCTTCCTGGAAACCTATAAACTGCCAAGACTGAAACAAGAAGAAATTGACAACCTGAATAGGCCAATAACCGGTAATGAGATTGAAGCAGTGATCAAAAAACAAGAGTCCAGGGCCTGCCGGATTCCCTGGGGAATGCTAACCAAACACTCAAAGAAGAAAGAATACCTATTCTCCTGAAGCTGTTTCAAAAAATAGAAACAGAAGGAGAGCTTCCAGACTCATTCTATGAGGCCAGCATTACCTTAATCCCCAAACCAGGCAAAGACCCCATCAAAAAGAATTTCAGACCAATATCCCTGATGAATATGGGTTCCAAAACCCTCAACAAAATCCTAGCTAATAGGATCCAACAATACATTAAAAGCATTCATCCACCACGACAAAGCGGGATTTATCCCCAGGGTGCAAGGGTGGTTCAACATTTGCAAATCAAACAATGTGATAGAACACATTAATAAGAGGGGAGAGAAGAACCATACGGTCCTCTCAATTGATGCAGAAAAAGCATTTGACAAATTACAGCATCCTTTCCTGATTAAAACTCTTCAGAGTATAGGGATGGAGGAAACATTCCTCAAGTTCATAAAATCCATCTATGAAAAACACACAGCAAATATCATCCTCAAGGGGGAAAAGTTGAGAGCATTTCCCTTAAGTTCAGGAACACAAGGATGCCCACTCTCACCACTATTGGTCAACATAGTACTAGAAGTCCTAGCAACAGCAATCAGACCACTAAAAGAAATAAAAGAAACTGGCAAAGAAGAAATCAGACTCTCTCTTTTCACTGATGACATGATACTTTATGTGGAAAACCCAATAGACTCCACCCCCAAATTACTAGAACTCATACAGCAATTCAGTAACGTGGCAGGATACAAAATCAATGCACAGAAATCAGTTGCTCTCTTACACACTAACAATGCAACTGTAGAAAGAGAAATTAGAGAAAGAATTCCATGTACAATAGCACCCCAAAAGCCATAAGATAACTCAGAATAAACCTAACCAAAGAGGTACAAGATCTATGCTCTAGGAACTACAGAACACTCATGAAAGAAATTGAAGAAGACACAAAAAGATGGAAAAATATTCCATGCTCATGGATCAGAAGAATAAACATTGTTAAAATGTCTATGCTACCCAAAGCAATCTATACCTTCAATGCCATCCCGATCCAAATTCCAATGACATTTTTCAAAGTGCTGGAACAAATAATCCTAAAATTTGTATGGAATCCCAAAAGACCCCGAATCGCCAAGGAAATATTGAAAAAGAAAAACAAAGTTGGGGGCATCACGTTGCCCGACTTCAAGCTTATTACAAAGCAGTGATCACCAAGATAGCATGGTATTGGCACTAAAACAAACACATAGACCAATGGAACAGAATAGAGAGCCCAGATATGGACCCTCAACTCTATGGTCAAATAATCTTTGACAAAGCAGGAAAAAATATGCAATGGAAAAAAGACAGTCTCTTCAATAAATGGTGCTGGGAAAATTGGACGGTCACATGCAGAAGAATGAAACTCGACCATTCTCTAACACTATACACAAAGATAAACTCAAAATGGATGAAGGAACTCAATGTGAGAAAAGAATCCATCAAAATCCTAGAGGAGAACATAGGCAATAACCTCTTTGACATTGCCCACAGCAACTTCTTTCAAGATACATCTCCAGAGGCAAGCGAAACAAAAGCAAAAAAAAAAAAAAAAAAAAAAAACAGCAAAAGATCTTTTGGGACTTCATCAAGATAAAAAGCTTCTGCACAGCAAAGGAAACAGTCAGCAAAACAAAGAGGCAACCCACAGATTGGGAGAAGATATTTGCAAATGATACTACAGACAAAGGGCTGATAGCCAATATATATAAAGAACTTCTCAAACTCAACACCCAAAAAAACAAATAATCAAGCCAAAAAATGGGTAAAAGACATGAACAGACACTTCTCCAAAGAAATACAGATGGCTAACAGACACATGAAAAAATGTTCATCATCATTAGCCAGCAAGGAAATTTAAATCAAAACGACACTGAGATACCACCTTACACCAGTTAGAATGGCAAAAATGGACAGGGCAAGAAACAACAAATGTTGGAGAGGTTGTGGAGAAAGGGGATCCCTCTTACACTGTTGGTGGGAATGCAAGTTGGTACAGCCACTTTGGAAAAGAGTGTGGCAGTGCCTCAAAAAATTAAATATAGAGCTACCCTATGAATCAGCAATTGCACTCCTGGGTATTTGCCCCAAAGACACAGATGTAGGGAAAAGAAGGGCCATATGCACCCCAATGTTCATAGCAGCAATGTCCACAATAGCCACACTGTGGAAAGAGCTGGGATGCTCTTCAACAGATGAATGGATAAAGAAGTTGTGGTCCATATATACAATGGAATATTACTCAGCCACCAGAAAGGATAAATACCCTGCTTTTACATCAACATGGATGGGACTGTAAGAGATTATGCTAAGTGAAATAAGTCAAGCAGAGAAAGCCAATTATCATATGGTTTTGCTTCCTTATGTTATGGAACATAAGGAATAGCATGGAGGACATTAGGAGAAGGAAGGGAAAAATCAAGGGGGGAAATCGGAGGGAGAGATGAACCATGAGAGACTACGGACTCTGAGAAACAAACTGAGGGTTTTAGAGGCTCCGGAGGGGGGTGGAGGGATGAGTTAGCCCCTTGATGGCTATTAAGGAGGGCAGGTACTGCATGGAGCACTGGGTGTTATACGAAAACAATGAATCATGGATCCCCACATCAAAAAGTAATGATGTATTGTATGGTGACTAACATAACATAATAAAATAAAATTTAAAAGAGAGAGAGAGAGAGAGAGAGAGAGAAGAGAAGGAAACAAAGGAAAGAGAGCCTGGAGGAGAAAAGAAAGTACTCAAGAAGTGTCTGAAATGAGGAAAAATTAGACACATAGACTGTGCTTCCTGTGTTGGTCCCTTCTCTGTTCTTATGTGAACACTCCAACTCTGGGGCCACAAGACCCTGAAATGTTCACCAGACAACTTACAGTCAAATCTCAGATGGCACTAGCACTGAAAACATATTCATACTCTGATTCTCTGTGGGAGAAAATGAGGATAATACATCAAGGTGTTTCAGTTTTACCATAATATTTTGCATCTGGGGGCGCCTGGGTGGCTCAGATGGTTAAGCATCTGCCTTCGGTTTGGGTCATGATCCCAGGGTCCTGGGATCGAGCCCCACATCGGGCTCCTGGCTCAGCAGGGAGCCTGCTTCTCCCTCTCCCTCTGCCTCTCTCCCTGCTCATTCTCTCTCTCTCTCTCTCTCTCTCTCTCTGTGTGTGTGTGTGTGTGTGTGTATCTCTGTGTCTCAGATGAATAAATAAAATCTTTTTTAAAAAATGATATTTTGCATCTGTATATGTCTATTGTCCTCCTACGTGTACACATACCTCCCCCAAAAAACAATAAGAAGAAAAATAAAACCATCACAAATTTTAAAGTAAGTCATCCACTATTCTCCTTTATTCACAAAAATCTACTGCCTCCTTTTCGATTAATTTGAGTTTTAGAGAAAAACCCACTCCTCTCAAGGACAGCCTGGATCCTTGACAAGATTATAAGCCTCATAAGGAAAATATAAGTTTACTAATCATAAACAAGTTCCAAAGCAACAGTAATTAATTTTTAAATTGAATTTAAAAATTTATTCTTTTTTGCTTTTTAAAGAAAAGTATTTTTTTAAGTAAGTGTTCTGCTAGCTAGGTTCTCATACCATTATTTAAAATTAGTAAAATTTTAAATTCCAAACATTTTGCTTTGATTTTTGTGTAGCTAACACTTTTTAAATTTTCTTCAAAAGGACCAGAAGGTAAAAATTTTCTAGAAAGAGATCAGAGGACATATTTATTCATATGGTGGTGATGTTCTTTTTATTCTAAAGATAATGATTTGCTGTTTAATAAACAGTTTTGTTGAAATGCAACTCTGAAAACTCTTATAGGGCTATCTTTGAATTTTCTGAGGTTTGTTACATATTCTAGAAGGAAGAGGAGGCCTATAAGACAAAATCAGGACTATGATCTGGGATCAGTATATGCATTGTAAGTTCTAGAAAGCCAATCTGTGTTGCATGTTATTATTTTCTCCAACTCTACCACTTAAACCACTTAAAGTGTCTCTATCTAGGGCCATGAAAATCTTTTTTTTTTCATATTACCTGCTTAATTGCTTGACTATGGAGACTAGCCAGGCAAAACTGAAGGAGTAGGCATTTGGTAGCAGACAGACATACCTACTTCCTTGCCAATTTCTCCTACCACTCTTACTGTCATGGGCCTGCTCCAGATACAGAGTCCTGTCTGGGTTCCATGCTTGATTATGCATTTGAGCATTTAAGCCATCAGTTCAATAATCCTGGAATGCAGTTTCCTCCGTTCTCGTTATGATTATCATTCTATCGTTCAGATCTCAGCCTTAAATGTCTACTTAATCACCTATACTAGTGTAGCTAAAGATATCTGCATTCACTCACTAGTATCTGAACTTTTTCTTAGTTTTTAGCTTATTCATGTATTGGTTAATTGCTCATCTCCCCTCACTGAGTATAAGCTCCTTTTTAAAATTTAAATTCAACTAATTAACATATAATGTATTATTAGTTTCAGAGGTATAGGTCAGTGATTCGTCAGGCTTGTATAACACCCAGTACTCATTACATCACGTGCCCTCCTTAATGTCCATCCCCCATCCCCCACCTCCCTCCTTTCCAGCAATCCTCAGTTTGTTTCCTATGATTAAGAGTCTCTTATGGCTTGTTTCCCTCTCTGATTTCATCTTGTTTTATTTTTCCCTCTCTTCCTCTATGATCCTGTTTTGTTTCTTAAACTCCACATATGAGTGAGATAATATGATAATTGTTTTTCTCTGATTGACTTTTTTCACTTAGCAAAATACCCTTTAGTTCCATTCACGTCATTGCAAATGGCAAGAGTTCTTTTTTGATGACTGAGTAGTATTCCTGTGTGTGTGTGTGTGTGTGTGTGTGTGTGTGTGTGTGTGTGTGTGTATGTATATATGTGTATATATATATATATCTATATCTCACATCTTCTTTATCCATTCATGTGTTGAAGGACATCTCAACTCTTTCCATAGTTTGGCTACTGTGGACATCGCTGCTAAAAACATTGGGGTGCAGGTGCCCCTTTGAATCACTACATGTGTGTCTTTGGGGTAAATACCCAGTAGTGCAATTGCTGGGTCATAGGGTAGCTCTATTTTTAAACATCTTGAGGAACCTCCATACTGTTTTCCAGAGTGGCTGTACCAGTGTGCATTCCCACCAGCAGTGTAAGAGGGTTCCCCTTTCTCCACATCCTCGCCAACATTTGTTGATTCCTGTCTTATTAATTCTAGCCATCTTGATTGGTGTGAAGTGGTATCTCATTGTGGTTTTGATTTCGATTTCCCTGATGCCAAGTGATGGTGAGCATTTTTTCATGTGTCTGTTGGCCTTTTGTATGTCTTCTTTGGAAAAATATGTGTTCATGTCGTCTCCCCATTTCTTCACTGGGTTATTTGTTTTTTTGGTGTTGTTTGATAAGTTCTTTATAGATTTTGGATACCAGCCCTTTATCTGATAAGACATTTGCAAATATCTTCTCCCGTTCTGTCAGTTGCCTTTTGGTTTTGTCATCTGTTTCCGTTACTGTCTTGATGAAGTCCAAATCATTCATGTTTGCCTTTGTTTCCTTTGTCTTTGGAGATTTGTCTAGCAAGAAGTTGCTGTGGCCAAGGTCATGGAGGTTGCTGACTCTGTTCTCCTCTGGGATTTTGATGGATCCCTGTCTCACATTTAGGTTTTTTATCCCTTTTAGTCTATTTTTGTGTATGGCCCAAGGAAATGGACTAGTTTCATTCTTCTGTATATAGCTGTCCAATTTTCCCAGCACCATTTATTGAAGAGACTGCTTTTTTTTCCCATTGGATATTCTTTCCTGCTTTGTCAAAGATTAGTTGACCATAGAGTTGAGGGTCTGTTTCTGGGTTTTCTATTCTGTTCCATTGATCTATGTGCCTGTTTTTGTGCCAGTACCATACTGTATGATGATTACAGCTTTGTAATAGAGTTTGAAGTCCAGAAGTGAGATGCCACCAGCTTTGCTGTTGGTGTTGTTGTTGTTGTTGTTGTTGTTTTCCAACATTCCTTTGGCTATTCAGGGTCTTTTCTGGTTCCATACAAATTTTAGGATTATTTGTTCCAGCCCTGTGAAAAAAGTTGATGGTATTTTGGTAGGGAGGGCATTGAATGTATAGATTGCTCTAGGTAGCATAGAAATTTTAACAATGTTTGTTATTCTAATCCATGAGCATGGAATGTTTTTCCATTTCTTTGTGTCTTCCTCAATTTCTTTCCTGACTGTTCTATAGTTTTCTGAGCACAGATCCTTTGCCTCTTTGCTTAGGTTTATTCCTAAATATCTTATGGTCTTAGGTGCAATATGGATGAGATCAACTCCTTACCTTCTCTTTCTTCTGTCTCATTGTTCGTGTATAGAAAGGCAACTGATTTCTGTGCATTGATTTTTATATATAAGCTCCCTCTGAATCATTCTGGCTGCCTACTTCCTGGTATATCCTTAGCACCTAAACTGCCTCACTCATAGAAGATGCTTGTTAAACATATGTTGAAAGAAAAATTCCTGTCAATTTTATTTTAACCCACACAATATATAATACTGGTATTACCAAGACAGATTTCTTGTTAAATATTTAATTTCGTTGAGCAAAAGAAATTTAAGAAAAAGAAATACTGAGTGGTGTGACAAACATGAGCTCTAGTAGATGTTAACGGTAGAAACCTTGGGCAGTTCCCCATCCCCATTTCCAGTTATTAAAGTTTTTAATCTCAGTTTTTAAAACCTCTCTCTGTTGACCCTATTCCTATGGAAAACAAATCCATGCTGTTTCCTTTTTCATGTCTCAAGAAATTATCAGAAGTGAGCAAAGTATCTGAAAATTGTATGAGTACAAATACTTTTTTTAATGGATGAGTGAATATAATGTTAAGGGAGTGATTTAGTAATCCCACTCAATGACTATGGAAGAAGCTGAATGATTCTATGGATGAGACAAACTTTTGGAAGCAGGTCAATTTTATGAGCAGATCCGAGTCAATGACAAGATTATTGTCTTGGGAAGTGTAAAGTTCTATTTCTTATCATGTAATGAAGCTAAATTTCCCTAATTTTCTCTATGGTGCAGGATGCCATTATATTTTCATATAATAATCCTCAAACCACTAGGTAAAAATTTTATCAAGTCCCTTTCTTTCCAGAAGCTCTTTGCTGTGTGCGAATTTTAAGGAATTGTTAGAGCTGTATGATAAAATTACAAATCTTAGAAATGGGCAGGGATTCAATGTTGCTACTTTTCCAGGGACTCTGGTTTCAAGCATGCTTATTTTCATATGCTTCTTTACAGATCAAGGAACTAAGACCTGAGAAACACAAAGTAAAGAGACTTAAGATTACTCATTTGTGAAGAGTGGAGACAGTGTGGTTGCCTATTCCATATTTCTCTGTTATTTGTCATTTTAATCCCAGTTCATTCATTTTCACCCTGAGTCTCATCATTTGCATATTTTATTCTAAAATCGAGACAAAAATAACTCCATCACTGACCAATACCAAGTTATTCAATATCAGAAAACAAAAACCAGTTTCAGTTTTTTTGTTTGTTCATTTGTTTGTTTCTATACTCACCAAAGGCTTGTAAACACTGTGGTGACTTTTATTTGTATAACCCTTTACTATTTCCACAGTACTCCATACATGTTATTTAATGCTGTTGTTACTGAATCCATGATAAAAAAGAGAATGCACAATTTGTTCAGAAAGATAACAAAAGGAAAGAACTATAGCAAAAGGAAAGAAAACTAATCCTAGCCTTAAACTTAACCCGTATAGAAAAACCAGGCAATGTTATTACCAATGGAAAGAAAATGGATAAGAATAAAACAAACAAACAAAAAACCAAAAAGCCCCACAATAAAATACAAAATGTTACACACACACACACACACACACACACAGACACACACACACACTCTACTAAGTGGAGGAAAGAGTGGGTAAGACAGAATGATGTGAATGGGTGCGAAGGAGGCAATATGAGAAAGCTGTCAGATAGTGGATGAATAGACAGGTTGACAGGTGAGAGGAGGGGAGATGAATGCCAACATTGGAGAGAAAGTGTGAGGAAGGAGGCAGGATTTAGAAGAAAAATCTCACACTGAGAAATAGAAAATAGTGCCACCTGCTGGTAAACATGTGACACTTTTTCAAAATACTCTTTTTTTTTTTTTAAATCATATTTAAGTTCAAGTTAGTTAACATATAGTGTATTATTAGTTTCAGAGGTAGAGGTCAGTGATTCATCAGTCTTATATAATACCCAGTGCTCATTACATCACATGCCCTTCTTAATGCCCATAACCCACTGACCCCACCCCCACCCACGACACCTCCAGCAACCCTCAGTTTGTTTTCTATAGTTAAGAGTCTCATGGTTTTCCTCCTTCTCTGTTTTTATCTTATTTTATTTTTCTTTCCCTTCCCCTATGTTCATGTTTTTTTTCTTAAATTCCACATATGAGTGAAATCATATGATATTTGTCTTTTTCTGACTGTTTTATTTCCCTTAGCATGATACACTTTAGGTCCATCCACTTTGTTGCAAATGGCAAGATTTCATTCTTTTGATCATTGAGTAATATTCCATTGTGTATATATGTGATATATATCTGTATCTATCTATCTATCTATCTATCTATCTATCTATATCTATATCTATCTCACATCTTCTATATCCATTCATCTGTCAATGGACATCTGAGCTCTTTCCATATTTTGGCTATTGTGGACATTGCTGCTATAAACATTGGGGTGCATGTGGCCCTTTGAATCACTATTTTTGTACCTTTGGGTAAACACCTAGAAGTGAAATTGCTGGGTCAAATAGTTCTATTTTTAACTTTTTGAAGAATCTCCATACTGTTTTCCAGGCCAGGACTTTTGGTGTTGGAGATTTTTGATTACTGATTCAATTTATTTGCCGGTTGTGGATCTGTTCAAATTTTCTATCTCGTCTTACAACAGTTTTGGTAATTTGTAGGTTTCTCGGAATTTGTCCATTTCTTCTAGATTGCCCAGTTTGTTGGCATATAACTTTTCACAGTATTCTCTTGTAATTGTTTGTAATTCTGTCGTGTTGTTTATGACCTCTCTTCCTTCATTAATGATTTTTATCTATTTAGGTCCTTTCTCTTTTCTTTTTGGTAAATCTGGCTAGGGATTTATCAATTTTATTGATTCTTTTGTAGATCTAGCTCTTAGTTTTGTTAATTGGTTCTGTTATTTTTCTGTTTCTATGTCATTTATTTCTATTCTAATCTTTATTATTCCCCTCCTGCTGTATTTAGGTCTTATTTGCTGTTCGTTTTCTAACTTCAGTACATGCAAGGTTAAGTTGTGTATTTGAGACTTTTCTTGCTTCTTACAGGCCTATATATAATTGCTATATGCTTCCTTTGTAGGACCACCTTTGCTGACATCCCAAAGGTTTTGGACTGTTATGTTTTCATTTTCATTTGCTTCCATGTACTTTTTTATTTCTTCTTTAATATTCTGGTTGGCCCATTCATTCTTTAGTAGGATGATCTTTAAACTCCATGTATTAGTGTCTTTCCAAAATTTTCTTGTGGTTGACTTCAAATTTCATAACATTGTGGTCTGAAAATATACATGGTATGATCTCAGTCTTTTTGTACTTGTTGAGGGCTTATTCATGACCCAGTATGTGATCTATTCTGGAAAATATTCCATGTGCACTTGAAAAGAATGTGCATTCTGCTGCTTTGGGATGCAAAGCTCTGAATATATCTGTTAAGTCCATATGTTTCAGTCTGTCATTCAAAGTCATTGTTTCCTTGTTGAGCTTCTGCTTAGATGATCTATCCATTGCTGTAAGTAGGCATTAAAGTCCCCTATTATTATTGTATTATTATCAGTGAGTTTCTTTATGATGTTATTAATTGATTTATGTATTTGGGTGCTCCCAAGTTGGGGCATATTTACATTTGTTAGATCTCCTTGATGGATAAGCCTCTTAATTATGATATAATGCCTATCTTCATATCTTGTTATATTATTTGCTTAAAGGTCTAGTTTTTCTGAATATTTCCTTTCACTGCTTTCTGGCCTGCCAAGTTTCAGTGGAAAGAACTGCCGCCAACCTGATCTGTCTCCCCTTGTACGTTAAGGACTTTTTTTCCCTTGCTGCTTTCAGTATTATTTCCTTATCTTTGTATTTTGTGAGTTTGACTATGGTATGACTTGGAAATGGTCGACTTCTGTTGAATTTAATGGGAGTTCTCTGTGCTTCTTGGATTTTGAGGTCTGTGTCCTACCCCAGATTAGGGAAGGTTGAATAAATCTTCTGCCCCTTTATCTCTCTCTTCATCTTCTGTGACTCCTATGATATAGATGTTATTACATTTTTTTAAATTTTTTTATTGTTATGTTAATCACCATATATTACATCATTAGTTTTTGATGCAGTGTTCCATGATTCATTGTTTGTTCATAACACCCAGTGCTCCATGCAGAACGTGCCCTCCTCAATACCCATCACCAGGCTAACCCATCCCCCTACCCCCCTCCCCTCTAGAACCCTCAGTTTGTTTTTCAGAGTCCATCATCTCTCATGGTTCGTCTCCCCCTCTGACATACTCCCCTTTTCTTCCTCTCCTGTTATCTTCTTCTTTTTCTTTTTTCTTAAAATATGTTGCATTATTTGTTTCAGAAGTACAGACCTGTGATTCAACAGTCTTGCACAATTCACAGCGCTCACCGTAGCACATACCCTCCCCAATGTCTATCACCCAGCCACCCCATCCCTCCCACCCCCAACCACTCCAGTAACCCTCAGTTTGTTTCCTGAGATTAAGAATTCCTCATATCAGGGAGGTCATGTGATACATGTCTTTCTCTGATTGACTTATTTCACTCAGCATAACACCCTCCAGTTCCATCCACGTCGTTGCAAATGGCAAGATCTCATTCCTTTTGATGGCTGCATAATATTCCATTGTGTATATATACCACTTCTTCTTTATCCATTCATCTGTCGATGGGCATCTTGGCTCTTTCCACAGTTTGGCTATTGTGGACATTGCTGCTATAAACATTGGGGTACACGTACCCCGTCGGGTCCCTACATTTGTATATCTTTGTGGTAAATACCCAGTAGTGCAATTGCTGGATCGAACGGTAGCTCTAATTTCAACTGTTGGAGAACCTCCATACTGTTTTCCAGAGTGGTTGCACCAGCTTGCATTCCCACCAACAGTGTAGGAGGGTTCCCCTTTCTCCACATCCCCGCCCACATCTGTCGTTCCCTGACTTGTTAATTTTAGCCATTCTGACGGGTGTGAGGTGGTATCTCATTGAGGTTTTGATTTGGATTTCCCTGATGCCGAGCGATGTGGAGCACTTTTTCACGTGCCTGTTGGCCATTTGGATGTCTTCTTTGGAGAAATGTCTGTTCATGTCTTCTGCCCATTTCTTGATTGGATTATTTGTTCTCTGGGTGTTGAGTTTGATAAGTTCTTTATGGATTTTGGATACTAGCCCTTTATCTGATATGTCATTTGCAAATATTTTCTCCCATTCTGTCGGTTGTCTTTTGGTTTTGTGGACTGTTTCTTTTGCTGTGCAAAAGCTTTTTATCTTGATGAAATCCCAATAGTTCATTTTTGCCCTGGCTTCCCGTGCCTTTGGCGATGTTTCTAGGAAGCAGTTGCTGCGGCTAAGGTCGAAAAGGTTGCTACCTGTGTTCTCCTTTAGGATTTGGATGGACTCCTGTCTCACGTTGAGGTCTTTCAACCATTTGGAGTCTATTTTTGTGTGTGGTGTAAGGAAATGGTCCGGTTTCATTCTTCTGCACGTGGCTGTCCAATTTTCCCAACACCATTTGTTGAAGAGACTGTCTTTTTGCCATTGGACATTCTTTCCTGCTTTGTCAAAAATAAGTTGACCATAGAGTTGAGGGTCCATTTCTGGGCTCTCGATTCTGTTCCATTGATCGATGTGTCTGTTTTTGTGCCAGTACCATACTGTCTTGATGATGACAGCTTTGTAATAGAGCTGGAAGTCTGGAATTGTGATGCCGCCAGCTTTGCTTTTCTTTTTCAGTATTCCTCTGGCTATTCTGGGTCTCTTCTGGTTCCATACAAATTTTAGGATTATTTGTTCCATTTCTTTGAAAAAAGTGGATGGTATTTTGATGGGGATTGCATTGAATGTGTAGATTGCTCTAGGTAGCATTGACATCTTCACAATGTTGATTCTGCCAATCCATGAGCATGGAACGTTTTTCCATTTCTTTGTGTCTTCTTCAATTTCTTTCATGAGTATTTTATAGTTTTCTGAGTACAGATCCTTTGCCTCTTTGGTTAGATTTATTCCTAGGTATCTAATGGTTTTGGGTGCAATTGTAAATGGGATCGACTCCTTGATTTGTCTCTCTTCTGTCTTGTTGTTGGTGTATAGGAATGCCACTGATTTCTGTGCATTGATTTTATATCCTGCTACTTTACTGAATTCCTGTATGAGTTCTAGCAGTTTTGGGGTGGAGTCTTTTGGGTTTTCCACATACCGTATCATATCATCTGCAAAGAGTGAGAGTTTGACTTCCTCTTTGCCGATTTGGATGCCTTTGATGTCTTTTTGTTGTCTGATTGCTGTGGCTAGGACTTCTAATACTATGTTGAATAGCAGTGGTGAGAGTGGACATCCCTGCCGCGTTCCTGACCTTAGGGGAAAAGCTCTCAGCCTTTCCCCATTGAGAATGATATTCGCTGTAGGTTTTTCATAGATGGCTTTTATGATATTGAGGTATGTACCCTCTATCCCTATACTCTGAAGAGTTTTGATCAAGAAAGGATGTTGTACTTTGTCAAATGCTTCTTCTGCATCTATTGAGAGGATCATATGATTCTTGTTCTTTCTTTTGTTAATGTATCGTATCACGTTGATTGATTTGCGGATGTTGAACCAGCCTTGCAGCCCAGGAATAAATCCCACTTGGTCATGGTGAATAATCCTTTTAATGTACTGTTGGATCCTATTGGCTAGTATTTTGGTGAGAATTTTTGCATCCACGTTCATCAAGGATATTGGTCTGTAATTCTCTTTTTTGATGGGGTCTTTGTCTGGTTTTGGGATCAAGGTAATGCTGGCCTCATAAAATGAGTTTGGAAGTTTCCCTTCCATTTCTATTTTTTGGAACAGTTTCAGGAGAATAGGTATTAATTCTTCTTGAAATGTCTGATAGAATTCCCCTGGGAAGCCATCTGGCCCTGGGCTTTTGTTTCTTGGGAGATTTTTGATGACTGTTTCAATTTCCTTAGTGGTTATCGGTCTGTTCAGGTTTTCTATTTCTTCCTGGTTCAGTTTTGGTAGTTGATACATCTCTAGGAATGCACCCATTTCTTCCAGGTTATCTAATTTGCTGGCATAGAGTTGCTCATCATATGTTCTTATAATTGTTTGTATTTCTTTGGTGTTGGTTGTGATCTCTCCTCTTTCATTCATGATTTTGTTGATTTGGGTCATTTCTCTTTTCTTTTTGATCAGTCTGGCCAGGGGTTTATCAATCTTGTTAATTCTTTCAAAGAACCAGCTCCTAGTTTCGTTGACCTGTTCTACTGTTCTTTTGGTTTCTAGTTCATTGATTTCTGCTCTGATCTTAATGATTTCTCTTCTCCTGCTAGGTTTAGGCTTTATTTGCTGTTCTTTCTCCAGCTCCTTTAGGTGTAGGGTTAGGTTGTGTATTTGAGACCCTTCTTGTTTCTTGAGAAAGGCTTGTATTGCTATATACTTTCCTCTCAGGACTGCCTTTGCTGTATCCCAAAGATTTTGAACAGCTGTGTTTTCATTTTCATTGGTTTCCATGAATTTTTTTAATTCTTCTTTAATTTCTTGGTTGACCCATTCATTCTTTAGTAGGATGCTCTTTAGCCTCCATGGATTTGAGTTCTTTCCGACTTTCCTCTTGTGGTTGAGTTCTAGTTTCAAAGCATTGTGGTCTGAAAATATGCAGGGAATGATCCCAATCTTTTGGTACCGATTGAGACCTGATTTGTGACCTAGGATGTGATCAATTCTGGAGAATGTTCCATGGGCACTAGAGAAGAATGTGTATTCCGTTGCTTTGGGATGGAATGTTCTGAATATGTCTGTGAAGTCCATTTGGTCCAGTGTGTCATTTAAAGTCTTTATTTCCTTGTTGATCTTTTGCTTAGATGATCTGTCCATTTCAGTCAGGGGGGTGTTAAAGTCCCCCACTATTATTGTATTGTTGTCAACGTGTTTCTTTGCTTTTGTTATTAATCGCCTTATATAATTGCCTGCTCCCATGTTCGGGGCATAGATATTTACAATTGTTAGATCTTCTTGTTGGATAGACCCTTTAAGTAGGATATAGTGTCCTTCCTCATCTCTTATTACAGTCTTTGTTTTAAAATCTAGTTTGTCTGATATAAGGATTGCCACCCCAGCTTTCTTTTGGTGTCCATTAGCATGGTAAATGGTTTTCCACCCCCTCACTTTCAATCTGGGGGTGTCTTGGGGTCTAAAATGAGTCTCTTGCAGACAGCATATGGATGGGTCTTGTTTTTTAATCCAATCTGATAGCCTGTGTCTTTTGATTGGGGCATTTAGCCCATTTACATTCAGGGTAACTATGGAAAGGTGTGAATTTAGTGCCATTGTATTACCTGTAAGGTGACTGTTAACTGTCTGTTGTCTGTGTTCGTTTCTGCTCTTTGCTGCTTTTAGGTTCTCTCTTTGCTTAGAGGACCCCTCTCAATATTTCTTGGAGGGCTGGTTTCGTGTTTGCAAATTCCTTTAGTTTTTGTTTGTTCTGGAAGCTTTTTATCTCTCCTTCTATTTTCAATGATAGCCTAGCTGGATTTGGTATTCTTGGCTGCATATTTTTCTCGTTTAGTGCTCTGAAGATATCTTGCCAGTCCTTTCTGGCCTGCCAGGTCTCTGTGGATAGGTCTGTTGCCAATCTAATGTTTCTACCATTGTAGGTTACATATCTCTTCTCCCGAGCTGCTTTCAGGATTTTCTCTTTGTCTCTGAGACTCGTAAGTTTTACTATTAGATGTCGGGGTGTTGACCTATTATTATTGATTTTGAGAGGGGTTCTCTGTGCCTCCTGGATTTTAATGCCTGTTTCCTTCCTCACATTAGGGAAGTTCTCTGCTATAATTTGCTCCAATATACCTTCTGCCCCTCTCTCTCTCTCTTCTTCTTCTGGGATCCCAATTATTCTAATGTTGTTTCGTCTTATCGTATCACTTATCTCTCGAATTCTGCCCTCGTGATCCTGTAGTTGTTTCTCTCTCTTTTTCTCAGCCTCTTTATTTTCCATCATTTGATCTTCTATATCGCTGATTCTCTCTTCTGCCTCATTTATCCTAGCATTTAGTGCCCCCATTTTTTTTAAAGATTTTATTTATTTATTCGAGAGAGAGAGAATGAGAGATAGAGAGCATGAGAGGGGGGAGGGTCAGAGGGAGAAGCAGACTCCCTGCTGAGCAGGGAGCCCGATGTGGGACTCGATCCCGGGGCTCCAGGATCATGACCTGAGCCGAAGGCAGTCGCTTAACCAACTGAGCCACCCAGGCGCCCCTAGTGCCCCCATTTTTGATTGCACCTCATCAATAGCCTTTTTGATTTCGATTTGGTTAGATTTTAGTTCTTTTATTTCTCCAGAAAGGGTTTCTCTAATAACTTCCACGCTTTTTTCAAGCCCAGCTAGTATCTTTAAAGTCATGATTCTGAACTCTAGGTCCGACATTGTACTAATGTCCGTATTGAGTAGGTCCCTGGCTGACGGTACTACCTCTTGTTCTTTTTGCTGAGGTGATTTCTTTCGTCTTGTCATTTTGTCCAGAGGAGAATAGATGAATGAGAGAACAAAATGCTAACAGGTTTACAATGTCCCCAGCAAATATACTGTATACAAATCAGAAAAGACCTGAAACCAGGGGAAAAGAAAGGGAAAGAAAGAAAAAAGAAAGAGAGAAAAAAAAGATAAAAACAAAAACAAAACAATACAAAAAAAGCAGAATATGATCCAATATGATCAGGCTAGTGCATAGATCAGTGCCACACACTAGATTTTGGGCGTATTTTGGTCTGTTAGAAAAAAGTGCCTCCTAAAATTTTAAAGGAAGAAAGACATATATGTACAAAATAAGGGTTGATACAATGAAGGGATGGAAGATGACTGTAAAGATGAAAATTATAAAAGATCTTATAAAAGGACTTGGTAAGATAAGTTGTTTGAAAAAGGAAAGAAGTTTTAAGAAAAAAAAAAAGAAAAAGGGAGAGAATGTGATCAGGCAGGAGACAAGAACAAAGCCATACACTAGTGATTTAGGGTATATTTTGATCTGTTAGAAGAAACTATACCTCAAAATTTTAAAGAGAGAACAACTTATATATATATGCCAAAAATAAGGGTAACTACTATGAAGGGATAAAATATGACTCTAAAAATGAAAAATAAAAAATGTTTTTTTTTTTTAAAAGGGGATTGATAAGATGTTGGTTGAAAAAGGGAAAGAGAAAAATTAAAAAAAAGTCAACAAAAATTAACTTTGATGAAATAATGAATCATGGTAAAAAAAAAAAAAAGCCATGAATCTATGTGCAGTATTCCCCTAGCGCTGGAGTTCTCCCATTCTCCTTGATCGATCAACTTGGTCTTGGCTTGCTGGCTGTTTGTGCTGAAATTCTGGGGGAGGGGCCTGTTGCTGTGGTTTCCAAATGTCTTTGCCGGAGGCAGAATGGCCCCGCCCTTGTCGGTCTGGGCTAAGGAAGCTGCTCCGGTTTGCTCTCAGGAGCTTTTGTTCCCTGCAAGCTCTTGGTACGGCTTTGGAGGACCAGGGCAGAAAGGGTGGCCTCCCAATCTCCACCCGGAGGAGCGGAGAACTCGGGGTCCCGCTCCCCAGTGTGCCCCCAGAGAAAAGCAGTCACTTCCGTGTCCCCGGTCTCCGGCCGCACTCTGTGCTCACCCGGCCTGTGATCGAGCGTTGCTATCTCTGGCACCCAACCCCGCGCGGAGTCTCCAAACCCAGCAGATCCCTGCAGTGCGCTCCCGCACCGCTCCTCCCCGGGAAGGAAGGGGAGTCTCCCCGGATCTGCTGCTTGTTGGGTCCCTGCTGGAGGAGCCGTGCCCCGACTGGGCCGCAGATCACAGTTTATGGCAACCCCGAGCTGAGAGCCCGCGACTCTGCTCCGTCTCTGCAGTCGGCTTCCCCGCTCTGATCCCTGGGAGCTCTGGCGCACTCAGGCACCCCCGGTCTCTCTGTGACCCCAAGGGTCCTGAGACCACACTGTCCCGGGAGGATTCCACCCCCCGCTTAGCCACTGCAGCGACGTCCCTCCGCCAAGCCAACTTCTAAAAGGTCCGATTTTGTGCTCCGCGGCTCTATCACTTGCCAGAAGCGGCTGGCGGAGGCCCCTCCCCCGCCGTCTATCCTCCTGAATATCGCCTCGGATTCACTTCTCCGCACGCCCTACCTTCCAGTAAATGGTCGCTTCTCTGTTCAGAGAGTTGTTGCTACTCTCCTGTTCGATCTCCTGTTGACTTCGTAGGTGTTCAGAATGGTTTTGATCCCTATTCAGCTGAATTCCTGAGACCAGACGAAATCTAGGTCTCCTACTCCTCTGCCATCTTGCCAATAAGTCTAAATGTTATTACATTTTAATAAAATGCTTAGTTTCCCAAATCTATCTTCATGGTCCATTAGCTTTCCTTCCCTCTTCTTTGCGGCTTCCTTATTTTCCATAATTTTACCTTCTATATCACTGATCACTCCTCTAATTCATCCATCCTCATTTTTATGGCCTCCACTTGGGACAGCATCTCAGTTATAGCATTTTCAATTTTGGCCTGACTAGATTTTAGTTCTTTTATCTGCAGTATGGGATTCTTTAGTGTCTTCTATGCATTTTTCAAGCACAGCTAATATCCTTATAATCACTTTTAAATTCTAGTTCAGACATCTTACTGTTATCTGTGTTGATTAAATACCTGTGAGTATGACCTCCTGTTCTTTCTTTTGGGGGTAACTTCTGTGTCTAGTCATTTTGTCCAGGAAAGAAAAGAAGAAAGAATAAGAAAACAACAACAACAACAAAACATTAGATCCTGAGTGTGTTTTGGTCTGCTTGTTAAACTGGATCCCGAAAGAAAGAAAGAAAGAAAGAAAGAAAGAAAGAAAGAAAGAAAATACAATGAAAGGACACACAAAAAATTAATATATATGTATATAAAGTATGCATATATAAATAATTTTTTTAAAAATTTAAAAAGGAATTGAAAAAATAATAAATGAAAAAAATTAATAATACTAAAGAATAAAATTACAAAGGAGGCTAGATACTATTTTCTCCTAGAGCTGAATCTTTGCAGCTCTCTCTGGTCAGCAAACTTTGTGCAAGCGATTTCTTTGTCCGGGTCTTCTGGGGGAGGGGCCTCTTACACTAATTCTCAGGTGGACTTTTCCTAGTAGAAATGTGCCTCCAGGTTGCAGGGAGGCAGGGACTGGTGTAAGTGGCTTCAGACACCACTAGGTGGCTCTGTTTTGCTTCCTGAAGTCTGAGCCCTGATGGGCAGGAGAATATGGCAATGTCCCGCTCTCTAGCCCCAGAGCTGAAAATTCCCATCACTAACTCCTCAATGAGCCCTCACAGAAGAGCAATCAATCACTCTTGTCTCCCCAGTTTCTGTCAGAACCCTGTGTTCAACCTGTGTGTGTCTGAGCTTTTTTATCTCAAGTATAGACTGACTTTCAAAACCAAATTTTAGGGAATCCCATGGCGTGGACCCAAGCTGTTCCTCCTGGGGAGAGTCTTACCAAGCTTCTGTCCTTTGCATGACCAGTCCCAGGAGAGCAGTCACACAGCCGCACACTGGTTGGCAGTTTATGGCAATACAGAGCGGATAGCTGGCACCTAGACTTGCTGTTCTCAGCTGGCGTCCAAACTCCTATGCCTGGGAACAGTATAGTATTTAGGTGTCACACATTCTTATGACCCAAGGGATCCCCAGGCCATGGTATAACACCCAGTATTCCATAGGGTAGTTCTATTTTTAACGTTATGAGGAACGTCTGTCCTATTTTCCAGAGTGACTGTCCTAGTTTGCATACCCACCAACGGTGCAAAAGGGTTCCTCCTTTCTCCAGATCCTTGCTAACATCTGTCATTTTCTGAGTTGTTAATTTTAACTCTTCTGACAGGTGTGAGGTGGTATCTCATTGTGGTTCTGATTTGTATTTCCTAATGATGAGTTGATGTTGAGCATTTTTCATGGTTGCCATTTGTATATCTTCTTTGGAGTAGTGTCGGTTCATGTTTCTGCCCATTTCCTTAACTGGATTATTTATTCTAGGGCTATTGATTTTGATGAGTTCTTTATAGATTCTGGATACTAGACCTTTATGTGATATGTCATTTGTGAGTATCTTCTCCCATTCCATAGGCTGCCTTTTAGTTTTCAGCATTGTTACTTTCACTGTGCAGAAGCTTTTTATCTTGATGAAGCCCAATAGTTCATTTTTGCTTTGGTTTCCCTTGCCTCAGGTGACATGTCTAGTAAGAAGTTGCTATGGCCAAGGTGAAAGAGGTTGCTGTATGTGTTCCCCTCTAGGATTTTGATGGGTTTCTGTCACACATTTAGGCCTTTCATCCATTTTGAGTTTATCTTTGTGTATGGTGTAAGAGAATGGTCCAGTTTCATTCTTCTGCATGTGGTTGCCTAGTTTCCCCAGCATGATTTGTTGAAGAGATTCTCTTTTTTCCATTGGACATTCTTTCCTGCTTTGTTGAAGATTAGTTGACCATGGAGTCGAGGGTCTACTTCCGGGTTCTCTATTCTGTTCCACTGATCTATGTGTCTGTTTTTGTGCCACTACCATACTGTCTTGAGGGTTACAGCTTGCAATACAGCTTGAAGTCTGGCACTGTGGTGACACCAGCTTTGGTTTTCTTTTTCAACATTCCTTTCGCCATTCAGGGTCTTTTCTGGTTCTATACAAACTTTAGGATTATTTGTTCTAGCTCTGTGAAAAATGCTGGTGTTCAGTTAGAATGGCAAAACCTAACAAGACAGGAAACACCAAGTGTTGGTGAGGATGTAGAGAAAGGGGAACCCTCTTACACTATTGGCGGGAATGCAAACTGGTACAGCCACTATGGAAAACAGTATGGAGGTTCCTCAAGATGTTAAAAATAGAGGTACCTATGACCCAGCAATTGCACTAGTCGGTATTTACCCCAAAGATACAGATGTAGTGAAAAGAAGGGGCACCTGCACCCCAATGTTCATAGCAGCAATGTCCCTGATAGACAAACTGTGGAAGGAGCTGAGATGTCCTTGAACCGAGGAATGGATAAAGAAGATGTGGTATATATATACAATGGAATATTACTCAGCCATCAGAAAAGATGACTCCCTACCATTTGTATCGACATGGATGGGACTAGAGGGTATTATGCTAAGTGAAATAAGTCAAGCAGAGAAAGACAATTATCATATGGTTTCACTCATACGTGGAACAAAAGGAATAGTGCGGAGCACCACAGGGGAAGGGAGGGAAAAATGAATGGTAAGAAATCAGAGAGGGAGACAAACCATGAGAGAATCTTGACTCTGGGAAACAAACTGAGTGTTACAGAAGGGAGGGAGTGGAGGAAGGGGTAACTGGGTGATGATTAAAGGAGGGCATGTGATGTGAGGAACACTGGGTGTTAGACACAACTAATGACTCTTTGAACACTACATCAAAAACTAATGACGTACTATATGTTGGCTAACTGAACATAATAATAAAAAAAGAAAAATGCTGGTGTTAGTTTGATCGGGATTGCATTAAATATGTAGATTGCTTTGGGTAGCATAAACATTTTAACAATATTTGCTCTTGCAATCCATGAGCATGAAATACTTTTTTCATTTCTTTGTGTCTTCCTCAATTTCTTTCACAAGTGTTCTATAGTTTTCAGAGTACAGATGTGTTACCCTCTTTGGTTCGGTTTCTTCCTAGGTATCTTATGGTTTTGGGTGCAATTTTAAATAGGATTAATTACTTGATGTATTCTGCTGCTGCTTCATTATTGGTGTATAGAAATGCAACAGATTTCTGTGTGTTGATTTTATATCCTGCAACTTTGCTAAATTCCTGTATCGGTTCTAGCAATTTTTGGTGGAGTCTTTTATGTTTTCTATATACAGTATCATGTCATCTGCAAAGAGTGAAATTTTGACTTCTTCCTTGCCAATTTGGATGCTTTTTACTTCTTTTTTGTTGTCTGATTGCTGAAGCTATGACTTCCGATACTATGTTGAAAAACAATGGTGAGAGAGGACATACTGTTATGTTCCTGACCTTAGGGAAAAAACTCTCAGTTTTTCCCCGTTGAGGCTGGTATTAGCTGTGGGTCTTTCATATATGGCATTATGATGTTGTGGTATATTCCCTCTATACCTACTTTGTTGAGGGTTTTTAACAAGAAAGGAGGTTGCATTTTGTCAAATGCTTTTTCTGCATCTATTTAGAGGATCATATGTTTCTTATCCTTTCTTTTCTTAATGTGATGTATCACATTGATTGTTTTGTGGATGTTGAACCACCTCTGAAACCCAGGAATAATCCCACTTGAGCATGGTGAATAATCCACTTAATATACTGTTGGAATCAATCAGCTAGTATTTTGGTGAGAATTGTTGCATCCATGTTCATCAGGGATATTGGTTTGTAGTTCCTTTTGGTGGGATCTTCGTTTCGTTTGGGAATGAAGATAATGCCGGCCTTGTAGAATGAGTTTACTAGTGTTCCTTTCCATTTTTAATTTTTGGAGCAACTTCAGAAGAATAGATATTAATTGTTTTTAAATGTTTAGTAGAATTCCCCTGGGAAGCCATCTGGCCCTGGACTCGTTTGTTGAGAGATTTTTGATTACTGATTGTGGGAATTCATTGTTCCTGGCTAGAGAGGATTGAATAAACACATACCTTCCTGGATGAGACTAGTTGAGAAGCAAAGAAGGAGTATCTGGAAAACGGGGCCCCCTGTAAGGTTTCTGGGCTGAAAACAGCCAGATTCTCATTGCAGCTCAATGCACTCATCCAGGGAGTAAATGCTTGACTTAGGAGAAACATTTAGTTTTGGAGGTCACGCACTCCATGTACTCACTGTCTGCACACCCATCATGAACACAGCTTGTTCTATTCACACAATACTCCCTATGCCACTGCCTTGATTAATACAGCTTCACATTCCTTCTTGTTTTTCTTATTCCCTTGTTGTATTGATAACATTCACAATAAAGGTGGAGGCAGGGTCTGGCTTGGGCCCTTTCGCCACTACAGCAGCTGGTCCCCAGGCCCTCTCCTTTATCCTACTAAGGTGCCTGGAGTAATCTTTTCATTCACCGCCTCAGGGTTTGCTGGCCAAACCCAACAACTGATTAAATTTCTTTCCTGGTTATGCATCTGTTCAAATTTTCTATTTCTGCCTGTTTCAGTTTTGGTAGTTTATATGTTTCTAGGAATTTTTCCATTTTTTTCCAGATTGCCCAATTCGTTGGCATGTGATTGCTCAAAATATTCTCTTATAATTGTATTTCTGTGGTGTTGGTTGTGATCTCTCCTCTCTCATTAGTGCTTTTATTTATTTGAAATCCCTTCTCTTTTCTTTTTGATAAGTCTAAGGGTCTATCATTTTTTTATGTTCAATTAGCCAACATATAATACATCATTAGTTTTTTATGTAGTGTTCAACGATCCATTAGTTGCGTATGACGTCCAGTGCTCATCACAGCACATTTTTCCCATTCAGCACAATTTCCTGCCACTCTCTTCTGGACTGCCAGCTTTCAGTGGACAAGTCTGCTGCTAATCTTATGTGTCTACCCTTGTAGGTTAAGGACTTTTTGTCCCTAGCTGTTTTCAGAATTTTCTCTTTATCTTTGTATTTTTCAAGTTTCACTGTGATATGTTTTGGTGCTGACCTGTTTTTGTTGAACTTTGAGAACTTGAGGAGAGTTTTCTATGCCTCTTGGTCTTAAATGCCTTTTTTCTTCTCCAGATTAGGAAGCTCTAAGCCATCATTTGCTAAAAACAAACAAACAAACAAACAAACAAAACAAAAAACAAAAAACAAACCTTCCCCAATCTTATTTTCCTGGCACTCCTATGATATGGATATTATTGCAATTTGTGAAATCGCTGAGTTCTCTAGGTCTTCCTACATGATCTAAGAGTTTTCTTTCCCTCTTTTCAGCTTCACTATTTGCCATAATTTTATCTTGTGTATCACCTATCAATTCCTCTGCCTCTTCCATCATCTTTGTGATTTCATCTGGTCAGTTTTGTATCTCAGTTATAGCATTTTTTATTTGGAACTGACTAGTTTTGGGGACTTTTATCTCTGCAGCCAGGGTTTCTCTGGTGTTTCCTATGCTTGTTTCAAGCCCAGCTAGAATTCTTATGACTGTTATTCTAAATTCTTATTCAGATAAATTGCTTAAGTCTGTTTTGAGCAAGTCCCTGGCTGTGGTTTCTTCTGGATCTTTCTTTGGGTGAGAATTCCTCTGTCTTGTCATTTTGACTATGGTTCTGTCTTTTGCGTATTGTGAAAGCTTGTTGTTTCCTGCTCCTAATAGCAACACTATATTAAGCACTGTCTAGGGACTCAAGAAGTGTTCCTGTGCTGTGTGCTGTGTGCTGTGCGCACTATAATGTTGCGTTTCGGCTGTTCTTTCCCACAGGCTAGTCCTCTGCAGATTTTCTCTTTGCTTGCAGTGGGGAGTTTTTGGACCTTTAACTAGGTGTGCTTTGGTTTGTTTGTTAAGATAAACCTGCAATAAAAAAAAAAACAAAAAACAGAAAGAAAAAAGCCTGATCCGAGAAAAGAAACAAGAAAGGAAACAGATAAACAAAAATATATAAACTAATTGTGAAGAAAAAGAAAGAAGGGGAAAAAAAGAAAGGGAAAAAATTATTCCAAAAAAATGAGAAAAGGAAACAAACGAGCCAAAAAATGAACAAAAAACTATAACCTGATGCCAAACGGGGCGTGGCGGGGGGAAGCTTAAAAAAGAAGAAAACATAAAAAAGCCAGGTCCTCTTTCCACTGCAACTGAGTTTGATGCTTTGGAGCACTCTTTGATCAGTAGGCTCAATGTATGTGGAGGGCCTGTGTTGGTCTTCGGAGGGAGAGACCTGTATCACTGCCTCCCAGTCAGACCTGTCCTTGTAAAGATTCCCCTGCCAGGCCTGGGGTGTGCCTGGGAGGGGGGCAGCGTTTGGTGTAAGTGACTCCAGCCTCTGCTGAAGACACTGTGTTTCTTCTCACTGAAGTCCGAATGTGCTGGTGGGCAGGGGAATAGAAAATGGAGTCACCCACCCTCTCGTCCCTAGGGAAGGGAATTAGCAGCTGCTGATCAACAAGAGGACCTCACAGAAAAGTGAACAGTCTTCTCTCCTATGTACCAGGTTTTCATCAGATTACTTCCCTCAACCTGTCTGTGCCTGGCCATCAGCACACACAGTGACACAGTTCTCTTGTGTTTTATCTCTGGCTAACAGCTGGGATTCTTTTTTTTTTTTTTAATTCAATTGGCCAACATATATAATACATCATGAGTTTCAGAGGTAGTGTTCAATAATTCACCAGTTGCATATAACACACAGTACTCATCACGGCATGTGCCCTCCTTAATGCCCATTACACAGTTACCTGACCCCCCACCCACCACACCTGCCACAACCCTCAGTTTGTTTCCCAGAGTTAAGAGTCTCTCACAGTTTTGTCTCCCTCTGATTTCTTGCCATTCAGTTTTCCCTCCCCTACCTTTTGATCCTCTGCACTATTTCTTATATTCCACAAATGAGTGAAACCATATAATAATAGTCTTTCTCTCATTGACTTATTTCACTTAGCATAATACCCTCCGGTTCCATCCGTGTCAATGTAAATGGTAAGGATGCATCCTCTCTGATGGCTGAGTAATATTCCATTGTGTCTATGAACCACGTCTCCTTTATCCATTCATCTGTCAAAGGACATCTTGGCTCCTTCCATAGTTTGGCTATTGTGGACATTGCTGCTATGAACATTGGGGTGCATGTGCCCCTTCTTTTCATGACTTCTAGATATTTGGGTTAAATACCCAGTAGTGCTATTGCTGGGTTGTAAGGTAGCTCTATTTTTAACATCCTGAGGAACTTCCATACTGTTTTCCAGAGTGACAGTACCAGCTTGAATTCCCACCAACAGTGTAAGAGGGTTCCCCCTTCGCCACAACCTTGCCAACATTTGTTGTTCCATGTCTTGTTAATTTTAGCCATTCTGACTGGTGTAAATTGGTATCTCATTGTGGTTTTGATTTGTATTTCCTTGATGCCAAGTGATGTGGAGCATTTTTTTCATGTGTGCACTGACCAGTTTTATGTCTACTTTGGAGAAGTGTCTGTTCATGACTTTGGGCCATTCCTTTACTGAATTAATTGTGTTTTACAGGTTGAGTTTGAGAAGTTCTTCTTAGGTCGTGGATACCAGCCCTTCATCTATAATGTCATTTGGAAATATCTTCTCCCATTCCGTGGGTTGCCTTTTAGTTTTGTTGACTGTTTCCTTTCCTGTGCAGAGGATTTCTATATTGAGGAAGTACCCATAGTTCATTTTTGCTTTTGTTTTCCTGGCCTTTAGAGCTCTGTCTTGCAAGAAGTTGCTGAGGATGAGATTGAAGAGGCTGCTGCCTGTGTTCTCCTCTAGGATTTTGATGGATTCCTGTCTCACATTGCGGTCTTTCATCCATTATGAGTTTAACTTTGTGTATGGTGTAAGAGAATGGTCCAGTTTCATTCTTCTGCATGTGACTATCCAATCTTCCCAGCACCAGTTATTGAAGAGAGTGTTTTTTTTCTATTGGATATTCTTCCCTTCTTTCTTGAAGACCATAGAGTTGAGGGTACATTTCTGGAGACTCTGTTCGGTTTGGCTGATCTATGGTCTGATTTGTTTGTTTGTTTGTTTGTTTGTTTTGCCAGTACCCTGCTGTCTTGATGATCACAGCTTTGTCATATAGCTTGAAGTCAGGCACTGTGATGCCCCCAGCTTTGGTTCTCATTTTCAGCATTCCCCTCCTGATTCAGGGTTTTGTCTGATTCCATACAAATTTTAGGACTGTTTCTTCCAGCTCTGAAAACTTTCCCTGGTAGTTTGATAGGGATTGCATTGCATGTGTAGATTGCTCTGGGCAGCATAGTCATTTTCACAATGTTTATTCTTCCAATCCGTGAGCATGGATTGTTTTTCCATCTCTTTGTGTCTTCCTCAATTTCTTTCATAAGTATTCTGTAAGTTTCTGTTATACAGATCCTTTACATCTTTGGTTAGGTTGATTCCTAGGTATCTTATGGTTTTGGGTGCAATTGTAAATGGGATCGATTCCTTAATTTCTCTTTCTTCAGTCACATTGTTCGTGTATAGAAATGCAACTGATTTCTGTGCATTGATTTTGTAGCCTGCCATGTTGCTGAATTGCTGTACGAGTTCTAGCAATTTGGGGGTGGAGTCTTTGGGGTTTTCCACATAAAGTATCATGTCATCTGCGAAGAGAGAGAGTTTGACTCCTTCTTTGCCAATTTGAATGCCTTTTATTTCTTTTTGTTGTCTGATTGCTGAGGCTAGGACTTCTAGTACTATGGTGAACAATAGTGGTGAGAGTGGGTATCCCTGTCGTGTGCCTCACCTTAAGGGAAAAGCTCTCAGTTCTTCCCCATTGAGAATGATATTCACTCTGGGCTTCTCACAGATGGCTTTTATGATATTGAGATATGTTCCCTCTATCCCTAACCTTTGAAGAGTTTTAATCAGGAAAAGATGCTATAATTTGTCAAATGCTTTCTCTGCATCCATTGAGAGGATCATATAGGTCCTTGTCTCCTCTTCTTATTAATGTGCTCTATCATGTTGATTGATCTGCAAATCTTGAGCCACCCTTTCATCCCAGGAATAATCCCACCTTGTCCTGGTGAATATTCCTTTTAATGTCCTGTTGGACACTACTGACTATTATCTCGTTGAGTATTTTGGCATCTATATTCATCAGGGATATTGGTCCGTAATTCTCCTTTTTGGTGGGGTCCTTGCCTGGTTTGGGGATTAAGGTAATGCCAAGGGAGAACAAAGCATGGGCCCAAGGCGCCTCTCGACTCAACTCTTGTTTCCCCGACGCTAGGCCGTCTGCCCCATGCGTGCGTTTGGTCCTGTGTGCCAGCCACCCAACTCAGAGGAATGAAAGTGTAGAGAAGCCATGCGTCAGCAAAGAGCGCCCTTCCTGAGCGCGAACTTCATCCGTTGTGTGCCTTTGCGAAAGCATGAGAAATGGGGCCGAAACCCAACGCTGACTGGGAAACAGGCCTGTAAGGAGGGCTGCTCTCGGCTCACCTCTTGTCTTCGGAGGTTAGCACTGCTGTACAACCGTGGGCCTGGGTGCCTCGGTACCGTACCAGGCCGTTAACACAAAGGAGCGGTGCTGTAGAGTTACTGGCCTTGGCTAACACTGCGGTTCCCGAAGCGGGAGGAACGGTTCAGTGTACGCCTGTGGGAGACTGGGGAGAGGGTCCAATACGCGCAACCGGGGGAGAAACAGGGTCGCGCAGGAGGCCGCTGTCAACTCACCTCTTGTTCCGTGAGGCTACTACAGTCGCCCCGTGTGTGCGTGCAGGCTTCCAAGCAGCCACCTAAAGGCGACGGAACAAGCTGTAGAGAGTCCGTGCCTCACCTGACAAACCCCTTTCCTGAGATTGGAAGCATTTTGTTGTGGGCGTGCGTGAGAGCACTTGCAAGGGCGTCGCAACCCTAAATCCGAGTGAGACTCGGGCTGGGGCAGAAGGCAGCACACGATTCCCCGCTTCTTCCATGAGGCCAGCTCTGCGGCGCCACGTTGGCGTGGAAGTCTAATCGGCTAGCACACATACTAACTCAAGGCAGCAACCGTGTAGGGAAACCGTGCTTTAGCTACCGTCGACCTCTCTGAGGGAGGAAGCAGTTGACGGCCTACCGTGGCTGAGAGCCTGGGGAACGGGTTCCACCCATAAAGGCGAAGGGAGGAGAAAGAGGCCGGTGCCGGAGGCCCCTCTCGCCTCTGCTCTTGCCACCCGAAGCTAACACCGCCGCTCCGTGTGTGCCTGGAACGCTCAGGGCTCGACACCGGCTGGGAAGGAAGAAGCCTGGAAGGAATCCCGGCTCCAACTCACAGCGCCACTTCAGAACGTGGCCGCATGTTCAAGCGCGCTTGGGTGCGCCCTGGCGGGTGGGTCCGAGCAGAATGCCGAGGGAGGAAAGAGGCGTGGGCAGAAGGCACCTCTCGACTCAACTCTGCTTTCGGGAAGCTAGGTGTTTTGCCCCGTGTGCGCGAGTAGACCTAGAGCCACCCACCTACGTAAAGGCACAACACTGTGGAGAACCCGTGACTCAGCAAGCGTCGCCCTGCCACAGCGTGAACTTCACCTGGTGTGGGTTTTGGTGAGAGCATGAGACATGGGACCTCAAGGCAACTCCGAGCGGGAAACGCGTCTCTGCCAGTGAGTGCAAAGGCGTATTCTGAGTGAGACTCCGGCCGCGGCGGACGGCAGAACACGACTCCCCACTTGGTTTACGAAGCTCCCACTACGGCCCCCCTTTCCGTGTGAGTTCGTTGCTAGCGTACTAAGTCGGAGCCACGGCAGTGTAGCGAAACCGTGCTTCAGCTACCGTCGACCTTTCTGAGGGAAGAAGCAGCTACCGTGTCCCGTGGGGGGAGAGCCTGGGGAACCGGCGAAGGAGAACAGGCCCGCGCAGAAGGCACCTACGAGGACTCCGCTCTTGCGACCCGAAGCTACCGCTACTGCTCCCTGGGTGTTTGGAACGCTCAGTGCTAACACGGACTTGGAAGAAACAAGCTGTGAAAGAAGCCCAGCTTGGCAACATTTCCATCTGTGCTTGTGTGCCAACCTGGGAAATGGGTCCCAGCCGAACTCCAAGGGAGAACAAAGCATGGGCCCAAGGCGCCTCTCGACTCAACTCTTGTTTCCCCGACGCTAGGCCGTCTGCCCCATGCGTGCGTTTGGTCCTGTGTGCCAGCCACCCAACTCAGAGGAATGAAAGTGTAGAGAAACCCTCTCTCAATGAACATCTTCTTTGATGAACAGAGAAACATTTTCCAATGAATGTATGGAAGCCTAAGGAAAGTGCTGTATATTTAATTCTAAGAAAGAATGCCATATAGAAACCATCTTTCAACTCACATCTTCCGTTATGAAGATGGAGGCACATGCAAGTGTTTGTGAAAGCGTAAGCAAAATGCTATATACTTAATTCCAAGAAACAAGTCTGTGTAGATAGAATGCAACTTCGAACTAATACCTTGACTTATGAAGATACAGGCGTTTTCAAATATGTGTGTTGAAAGTTAAACAAAGTGCCATAAACTTAACTCTAAGAAACAATACTGTAGAGAAACCATCCCTTACCTAACATGTTCTTTCCAGAAGATAGAAGTATTATCAAAAGTGTGTCTGAAACATAAGGAAAAGTGAAATGTACTTAACTCAGAGGACCAAGTCTGTAAAGAGTGCAAATTTGAACTAATATCTTGTTCCATGGAGATAACAGAGTTTTCAGATATATGTAGGGAAGCTTAAGGAAAGTGACATAAACGTAACTCTAAGGAACAACATGGGAGAGAAACCAAATTTCAACTAACATCTCTCCTGAAGATGGAAGCATGTTGAAAGGGTGTGTTAGAGTGTAAAGGTAGTGCCATATTATTAGTCTAAAAAACAAGTCTGTGTAGAATTCATCTTTCCACAAAATCTTGTTTCATGTAGATCAAAGTGATTTCAAATGTACGTGTGGAAGCCCAGGCAAAGTGCCAAATACTTAATTTTAAGAAAGAGTACTGTAGAAAAAACGGTGTTCAATGAATCCCTTCTCTACTGAAGACGGAAGCACATTCAAAAGTATGTGTGATAGCACAAGGAAAGTGCGATGGACGTAACTCTGAAGCAACACGGTAAAAGAAACCATGTTTAAACTAAATAATTTCAGGAAGACATGTATTTTCAAAACAGTGTGAAACAACCCTGGGCACGGATTCGATACAAAACTCAGAGGGAGAAACAACACCGTGCAGAGGTCACCTCCTGACTCACCTCTTCCTGAAGCTTGCACTAACGATCCATGTGTGCTTTGAATGCTAAGTGCTCGACACTTGGAAGAAACAAACCTGGGAGGAACACGAACATCAGCTCACACCGTCTCTCCACAGGGTGGCAGCATTTGGCAGTATGCTTGTGTGAAAACCTGGGGAATGGATCCCATCCACAATTCCGAGGGAGAACTGGGACCATGCCAGAGGCAATCTCGATTCAGCTCTTCTTTCGGGAAGCAATGCTGCTGCCCTGAATGGGCGTGTACTTCTAAGTGCCATCCACCTAATGCAAAGGAACAAAATTGTAGAGAACCCGTGCCTCAGCAAAGATAGCCCTTCTTGAACATGGAATTCATCTGTTGTGTGCTTCTGTGAGAGCACGGAAAAATGGGACCCAAAGGTAATTCCTGGTGAGAAAAAGGACTCTGAGGAAGGCTGCTCTTGACTCACCTGTTGTTTTAGGAAGTTACCACTGCTGTACCTCGTGTGCCTGGATGCATAGGCACCAGGCTACTAACACAAAGAATCAATACTGCAGAGTTACCAAGCTTCAGCTAACATCGCCATTCCTGAAGTTGGAAGAATTTTGCAGTGTCCGAGGTTGAGAGCCTGGGGAACGGGTCCCATGTGGGAAATCGAGTGAGAAAAAGGATCGTGCAGAAGGCAGCTCTCACTCACATCTTGTTTCATGAGGCTAGTACCATGGCCCTGTGTGTGCATGCAGGCCAAAAGCCAACCACCTAACTCAAAAAGACAACACTGTAGAGAATCCGTTCTTCAGCTTAAATAGCCTTTGCTGAGAGTGGAAGCATATTGCTGTGTGCGTGCGTGAGAGATCTGCAAGTGAGTCCGAAACCATATTCCGAGTGAGACTCAGGCTGGGGCAGAAGGCAGAAAACGACTCCCCACTTGTTTCGTGAAGACAGCACTGCGGCCCCACTTTGGCAAGGAAGTCTAATTGCTAGCGTACTAACTTGAAGAAACAACACAGTAGAGGGACCGTATTTTAGCTAGCATCGCTGTTCCAGAGGGTGGAAACATTTTTAGTGTGTGTGCATGAGCCCGGAAATGATCCATAAATCACTCCGCGAGAGAAACGACTTCGTGCAGAAGGCACCTCTCGAATCAGCTCTAGTTTCGTGAAGCTAGCACTCCACCTGCATGTGTGCGTGGAGGTCTAAGTTCCAGTACCTCGCTCGAAGGAATTACACTGTAGAGAAACCGTGCTTTAGCTACCGTCGACCTCTCTGTGGGCGAAAGCAGTTTACAAGGTACCATATGGAGAGCCTGGGGAACGAGTTCCATACGTAAAACCGAGGCAGAAGCAGACAGTGCGGAAGGAACCTCTTGACCCAGCTCTTGCTACCTGAAGCTAACACTACTGATCCATGTGTGCTTGGAACGCAAAGTGCTCAGCCCTGACTTGGAATAAAGAAGCCTGTGAAGAATCCTAGCTTCAGCTCACTTCACCTCTCCACAGGGTGGCAGCATTTTGAACTGTGCTTGTGTGCAAACCTGGGGAATGGGTCCCAGCGTAATTACGAGGGAAAATAAGCATTGGCCAAAGGCACCTATCGACTGAACTCATGTTTCAGGAATCTAGGTCTGTTGCCCCCTGTGGGCATGTAGTCCTAAGTGCCATCCACCTAACTCAAAGGAACAAAACACTAGAGAACCCGTGCCTTAGCAAAGATCACCCTTCCTGAGCGTGAACTTCGTCTGTTGTGTGATTTTGTGAAAGCATGAGAAATCGGACCTAAACGTAACACTGAGAAACAGACCTGTAAAGAAGGCTGCTCTTGACTCACCACTTGTTTTAGGAGGTTAGCACTGCTATACCCTGTGTGTCTGGATGCCTAGGTGCAGGCTACTAAGTCAAAGAATCAAAGCTGTACAGTTACCAAGCTTTAGCTAACATTGCCGTTCTTGAAGCTGGACAAATTTTACAGTGTTCGTGTATGAGAGACCGGGGAACGGGTCCCATACGAGAAATCGAGTGAGAAACAGGATCGTGCAGAAGGCAGCTCTCACTCACCTCTTGTTTCATGAGGCTAGTCGTGTGGCTCTGTGTGTGCGTGCAGGCGTAAAGCCAGCCACATCACTCGAAAAGAGAACACTGTAGAGAACCCATGCTTCAGCTTAAATAGCCTTGCCTGCGAGTGGAAGCATTTGGCTGTGAGAGTGCGTGAGAGCACTGCAAGGGAGTCTGAAACCATATTCCGAGTGAGACTCAGCTCCGGCAGAACGCAGAAAACAACTCCCCACACTTGTTTCATGAAGTCAGCACTGTGGCCCCACTTTGCACGGAAGTCTAATTGCTAGCGTACTAACTCAAAGAAACAGCACTTAGAGGGACTGTGTTTTAGATAGCGTTGCTGTTCCAGAGGGTGGAAACACTTTCAGTGTATGTGCGTGAGAGCCTGGGGAAAGATCCCATAAATCACTGGGCAAGAGAAATGGCTTTGTGCAGAGGCATCTCTCAAATCAGCCCTAGTTTCACGAAGCTAGCACTCCTGCATGTGTGCGTGGAGGCCTAAGTTCCAGGCACCTCCCTCGAAGGAACAACACTAGAGACACCGTGCTTTAGCTATCGCCGAACTCTCGGTGGAGGAAGTATACTGTGTACTGTGGCTGAGAGCCCAGGGAACGGGATCCCTACGTAAACCCGAGGGAGAAAAAGGCCAGTGCCGAAGACACCTCTCGACTCAGCTCTTGTTTCTGAGGCTAGGACCGTTGCCCCGAGTGTGCGTGCAGGCCGAAAACCAACCGCCTAATTTGAAGGAACAATACTGTAGAGAATCCATGCTTCAGCTAAAATAGCCGTTCCTGAGGGTGGAAGCATTTTGCTGTGTACATGCATGAGAGCACTGCAAGTGAGTCCAAAAACATTTGCTGAGTGACACTCAGGCCGCGGCAGAAGGCAGAACACGACTTCCCACTTCTTTCATGAAGCTAGCAATGCGGCCCCACTTTTGCATGCAAGTGTAATGGCTAGCGTGCTAACTCAAAGCAACAACAGCGTAGAGAAACCGTGCTTTAGCTACCGTCGACCTCTCTGAGAGAGGAAGCAGTTGACGGGGTACCGTGGGTGAGAGCCTGGGGAACGGGTTCCATACGTAAAAGCAAGGAAGAAACAGGCTGGTGCAGAAAGCACCTCTCGACTCAGCTCTTGCTATCTGAAGCTAACATTACTGCTCCATGTGTGCTTGGAACGCTCAGTGCTCGACACTGTCCTGGAAGAAACAAGCCTGTAAAGGATCACAGCTTCAACTCACTTCGCTTCTTCAGATGGTGGCAGCATTTTCAAGTGTGCTTGTGTGCAAACCTGGAGAATGGGTCCAAGCATAATTCCAAGGGAGAAAGAAGCATGGGCAAAAGGTACCTCTCGACTGAACTCTTCTTTCAGGAAGCTAAGTCTGTTGCCCCGTGTTGGGGAGTAGTCCTAACAGCCATCCACCTAACTCAAAGGAACAAAACTGCAGAGAACCCATGACTCAGCAAACATCGCCCTTCCTCAGCGTGAACTTCATCTGTTGTGTGCTTTGATGAAAGCATGAGAAATGGGACCTCCACGTAACTGTGAGCGAGAAACAGGCCTCTAAGGAGGCTGCTCTCGACCAACCTGCTGTTTTAGGATGTTAGCACGACTGTACCCTGTGTGTCTGGATGCCTAGGTGCCAGGCTACTAAGTCAAAGAATCAAAGCTGTAGAGTTACCGCACTTGAGCTAATATTGCCGTTCTTGAAGCTAGAGGTCTTTACAGTGTTCGTGTATGAGAGACCGGGGAACAGGTCCCATACGTGAAATCGACTGAGAAACAGGATCGTGCAGAAGGCCGCTCTGACTCATCTCTTGTTTCATGCGGCTAGTCGCGTGGCCCCGTGTGTGCATGCAGGTGTAAAGCCAGCCACCTCACTCGAAAAGACAACACTGTAGAGAACCCGTGCTTCAGCTTAAACAGCCTTTCCTTCGAGTGGAAGCATTTTGCCATGAGTGTGCGTGAGATCACTGCAAGTGAGTCTGAAACCATATTCCGAGTGAGACTCAGGCTGGGGCAGAAGGCAGAGAATGACTCCCCACTTGTTTCATGAAGCCAGCACTGCAGCCCCACTTTGCATGGAAGTCTAATTGCTAGCGTACTAACTCGAAGAAACAGCACCGTAGAGGAACCGTGTTATAGAAAGCATCAATGTTCCGGAGGGTGGAAACACTTTCAGTGTGTGTGCGTGAGAGCCTGGGAAACGATCCCATAAATTACTGGGCGACAGAAACGGCTTCGTGCAGAGGCACCTCTCGAATCAGCTTTAGTTTCACGAAGCTAGCACTCCTCCGGCATGTGTGCGTGGAGGCCTAAGTTCCAGGCACCTCCCTCGAAGGAACAACACTGTGGAGAAATCATGCTTGAGATACCACCAATCTGTCAGTGGGAGGAAGCAGTATACTGTGTACTGTGGTGACAGCCCAGGGAATGGCTTCGCTACGTAAACCCGAGGGAGAAAAAGGCCAGTGCCAAAGACACCTCTCTACTCAGCTCTTGTTTCTGAGGCTAGTACCGTTGCCCCGTGGGTCCGTGCAGGCCGAAAGCCAACCACCTAACACGAAGGAACGACACTGTAGAGAATCCGAGTTTCAGCTAAAATAGCCGTTCCTGAGGGTGGAAGCATTTTGCTGTGTGCATGCGTGAGAGCACTGCAAGTGAGTACAAAACCATTTTCTGAATGAGACTCAGGCCACGGCAGAAGGCATAACACGACCACCCACTTGTTTCATGAAACTAGCGCAACGGCCCCACTTTTGCATGGAACTCTAATCGCTAGCATACTAACTTGAAGCAACAACAGTGTAGAGAAAACATGCTTTAGCTACCGTCCACCTCTCTGAGGGAGGAAGCAGTTTACGGAGTACCATGGGTGAGAGCCTGGGGAACGGGTTCCATACGTAAAGGCGAAGGAGAAACAGGCCGGTGCAGAAGGCACCTCTCGACTCAGCTCTTGCTACATGAAGCTAACACTACTGCTCCATGTGTGCTCGGGATGCTCAGTGCTCAACACTGTCCTGGAAGAAACAAGCCTGTAAAGAATCACACCTTCAACTCACTTCGCCTCTCCACAAGCTGGCAACATTTTCAACAGTGCTTGTGTGCCAACCAGGGGAATGGGTCCCAGCAGAATTCCAAGGGGTATATAAGCATGGACCAAAAGCACCTCTCGAATCAACTCTTCTTTTGTGAAGCTAGGTCGTCTGCTCCATGTGTTTGTGTAGTCTTAAATGCCATCCACCTAGCGCATAGGAACAAAACCGGAGAGACCCCGTGCCTCAGCAAAGAACGCCCTTCCTGAGCGCAAACTTCATCTGTTGTGTGTTTTGGTGAAAGTGTGAGAAATGGGACCTAAACCTTACTCTGACTGAGAAACAGGCCTGTAAGGAAGGCTGCTCTCGACTCACCTCCTGTTTTAGGAGGTTCCCATTGCTGTACCCTGTGTGCCAGGATGCCTAGGTACCTGGCCACTAACACTAAGAATCAATGCTGTACATTTACTGGCTTTAGTTTACATTGTCATGCCTGAAGCAGGAGGAAATGTACAGTGTAAGTCCATGAGAGACCGGGGAAATGGTCCCATACGTGAAATCGAGGGAGAAAGAGGGACACGCAGGATGCAGCTCTCAACTCACCTCTTGTTTCATGAGGCTTATACCATTGCCCGGTGTGTGCGTGCAGGCCTAAAACCAGCCACCTGACTCAAAGAAACAAACTGTAGAGAATCTATGCTTCACCTTAAAAAGCGTTTCTTGAGATGGGAAGCATTTTGTTGTATGCGTGCGTTAGACCACTGTAAGTGGGTCCCAAACCTAAATCCGAGTGCTCAGGCCGCGGCAGAAGGCAGAACACAACTCCCTACTTGTTTCATGAAGCCAGCACTGCGGCCCCCCTTTTGCATGGAGGTCTAATTGCTAGCCTACTGATTCGAAGAAACAGTACTGTAGCGGGACTGTGTTTATATAGCGTCCCTGTTGCGGAGGGTGGAAACACATTCAATGTATGTGCGTGAGAGCACTGAAGGGGGGGGTCAAACCTATATCCGAGTGAGGATCAGGCCACGGTAGAAGGAAGAACATGACTCCCCTCTTGTTTCTTGAAGCTAGCACTGTGGCCCCACTTTTGCATGCAATCTAATCTCTAGCGCCCTAACACGAAGAAACAGTGTAGAGAGTCCATGTCTTAGCTACCGTTAAGCACTCTGATGGAGGAAGCAGTTGACAGTGTACCATGGGTGAGAGCCTGGGGAACGGGTTCCATATGTAAAGGCAAAGGAGTAACAGGCCGGTGCAGAAGGCACCTCTCGACTCAGCTCTTGTTACCTGAAGCTAACACTACTGCTCCATGTGTGCTTGGAACCCTCAGTGCTCGACACTGACTTGGAAGAAACAAGCTTGTAAAGAATCCCAGCTTCAGCTCATTTCGCCTCTTTAGAGGGTGGCAGCAATTTCAAGTGTGCTTATGTGCCAATCTGGGGAACAGGTCCCTGCATAATTCTGATGAAGAAAGAAGCATGCACAGAAGGCACCTCTCGACTCGACTCTTCTTTCGGGAGGTTAAGTCTGTTGCCCCGTGTGTGCGAGTAGACGTAAGAGCCATCCACCTAAAAGTAACAAAACTGTAGAGAACTCGTGACTCAGCAAACATCACTCTTCCTCACTGTGAACTTCTTCTGTTCTTTGCTTTTGTGAAAGGATGAGAAATGTGACCTCCACTTAACTCTGAACGATAAGGAGGCTGCTCTCGACTGACCCGCTGTTTTAGGATGTTAGCACAGGTGTACCCTGTGTTTCTGGATGCCTGGATGCCAGGCTACTAAGTCAAAGAATAAAAGCTGTAGATTTACCGAACTTGAGCTAACATTGCCGTTCCTGAAGCCAGAGGAATTTTACAGTGTTCGTGTATGAGAGACCGGGGAATGGGTCCCATACTTGAAATTGAGTGAGAAACAGGATCGGGCAAAAGGCATCTCTCATGCACCTCTTGTTTTATGAGTCTAATACTGTTGCCCCATGTGTCCGTACAGCCCTAAAACCAGCCACCTAACTCATAGAAACAAACTCTAGAGAATCTGTGCTTCACCTTAAAAACCCTTTCCTGAGATTGGAAGCCTTTTGTTGTGTGCATGCGTAAGAGCCCTGCAAGTGCATCCCAAACCTAAATCCGAGTGAGGCTCAGGCCGTGGCAGAAGGCAGAACAAGACTCCCCACTTGTTACATAAAGCTAGCACTGCGGCCCCACTTCTGAATGTGAGTTAATTGCTAGCGTACTAACTCGATGAAAAAACAGTGTAGACAAACTGTGCTTTAGCTACCGTCCACCACTCTGAAGTAGGAAGCAGTTGACAGTGTACCGTGAGCGAGAGCCTGGGGAAGGGATTCCATACCTAAAGCCAAAGGAGTAACAGGCCGATGCATAAGGCAGCTCTGGTTAGCCATTCCTACCTGAAGCTATCACTACTGCTCCATATGTGCTTGGAACGCTCAGTGCCTGACAATGAGTTGGAAGAAACAAGTCTCTAAAGAATCCCAGCTTCAACTCATTTCGCCTCTCTACAGGGTGGCAGCAATTCCAAGTGTGCTTGTGTGCCAACCTGGGGAATGGGTCCCAGCAGAATTCCATGGGAGAAGGAAGCATGAGCAGAAGGCACCTCTCGACTCAACTCTTCTTTCTGGAAGGTAGGTCTGTTGCCCCGTGAGTGCGAGTAGACCTAAGAGCCATCCATCTAACGGAAAGGAACAAAACTGTAGAGAACCCGTGACTCAGCAAACATCGCTCTTCTTCAGCGTGAACTTCAACTGTTGTGTGCTTTTGTGAAAGCATGAGAAATGGGACCTCCACGTAACTCTGAGCGAGAAACAGGCCTCTAAGGAGCCTGCTCTTGACCAACCTGCTGTTTTAGTATGTTAACACTGCTGTACCCTGTGTGTCTGGATGCCTAGATGCCAAGCTACTAAGTCAAAGAATCAAAGCTGTAGAGTTACCCAACTTGAGCTAACATTGCCATTCTTGAAGCCGGAGGAAGTTTACAGTGTTCGTGAATGAGAGACCGGGGAACAGGTCCCATATGTGAAATCGAGTGAGAATCAAGATCGTGCAGAAGGCAGCTCTCACTCACCTCTTCTTTCATGAGACTATTCCCGTTTCCCCATGTGTGCATGCAGGCATAAATCAGCCACCTCACTCGAAAAGACAACACTGTAGAGAACCCGTTCTTCAGCTTAAAATGCCTTTCCTGAGAGTGGAAGCATTTTGCGGTGAGCGTGCGTGAGAGCACTGCAAGGGAGTACAAAACCATATTCTGAGTGAGACTCAGGTTGGGGCAGGAGGCAGAATACGACTCCCCACTTGTTTCATGAAGCCAGCACTGCAGCCCTAATTTGAACGTAAGTCTAATTGCTAGCGTACTAACTCCAAGAAACAACAATGTAGAGAAACCGTGCTTTAGCTACCATCCATCACCCCGAGGGAGGAAGCAGTTGACGGTGTACCATGGGTGAGAGCCTGGGGAACGGGATCCATACGTAAATGCGAAAGGAGTAACAGGCCGGTGCAGAAGGCACCTCTGGACTGAGCTCTTGTTACCTGAAGCTAACACTACTGCTCCATGTGTGCTTGGAACGCTCAGTGCTCAACACTGACTTGGAAGAACCAAGCCTGTAAAGAATCCCAGCTGCAACTCACTTCACCTCTCCACAGGGTGGCAGCATTTCCAAGTGTGTTTGTCTGCCAGCCTGGGGAATGGGTCCCAGCAAAATGCCAATGGAGAAAGAAGCATGCGCAGAAGGCACCTCTCGACTCAACTCTTCTTTCAGGAAGATACGTCTGTTGCCCCATGTGTGGGAGTAGACCTAAGCCTGGGGAACGGGTTCCATACATAAAAGGGAGGGTGAAACATGCTGGTGCACAAGGCACCTCTTGACTCAGCTCATCCTACATGAAGCTAACAGTGCTCAACACTGACTTGGAAGAAACAAGCCTGTAAAGAATCCCAGCTGCAACTCACTTCACCTCTCCACAGGGCGGCAGCATTTCCAAGTGTGTTTGTCTGCCAACCTGGGGAATGGGTCCCAGCAAAATTCCAATGAAGAAAGAAGCATGCGCAGAAGGCACCTCTCGACTCAACTCTTCTTTCGTGAAGCTAGGTCATCTGCCCCATGTGTGCAGGTAGTCCTAAGTGCCATCCACCTAACTCAAAGGAACAAAACTGTAGAGAACCCATGCCTCAGCAAAGATCGCCCTTCCTGAGCTAGAACTTCATCTGTTGTGTGTTTTTGTGAAAGCATGAGAAATGGGACCTAATTGTAAGTCTGACTGAGAAACAGGCCCGTAAGGAAGGCTGCTCTCGACTCACCTCTTGTTTTAGGTTAACACTGCTGTACCCTGTGTGCCTGGATGCCTAGGTACCAGGCCATGAACACAAAGAATCGATGCCGTAGAGTTACCGGCTTTAGCTAACATTGCCGTTCTTGAAGCTGGAGGAATTTTATATTGTTCGTGTATGTTGACCGGGGAACGGGTCCCCTACTTGAAATCGACTGAGAAATCGACTGCAGAAGGCAACCTCTCACTCACTTCTTGTTTCATGAGGCCTGTGTTGTCTTGCAGGCTTAAACGCAGCCACCTAACTCGAAAGAACAATACTGTACAGAACCTGTTCTTCCGCTTAAATAGGCTTTCCTGAGAGTGGAAGCATTTTGCCGTGAGCTTGGGTGCGAGCACTTCAGTTGAATCTGAAACCATATTCTGAGTGAGACTCAGGCTTCGGCAGAAGGCAGGAAACGACTCTTCACTTGTTTCTTGAAGCCAGCACTGCGGGCCCACTTTGCATGGAAGTGTAATTGCCAGCATACTAACTCGAAGAACCATCACTGTAGAGGGACCGTGTTTTAGATAGCATCGCTGATCCGCAGGGTGGAAACACTTTTCAGTGTGTGTGCATGAGACCCTGGGAAACGATTCCACAAATCACTGGGCGACAGAAACGGCTTCGTGCAGAGGCACCTCTCGAATCAGCTCTAGTTTCACGAAGCTAGCACTCCTCCTGCATGTCTGCATGGAGGCCTAAGTTCCAGGCACCTCCCTTGAAGGAACAACACTGTACAGAAACCGTGCTTTAGCTACCGCCGATCTCTCAGTGGGAAGAAGCAATATACTGTGTACTGTGGGTGACAGCCCACGGAACAGCTTCCCTACGTAAACCCGAGGGAGAAAAAGGCCGATGCCGAAGACACCCCTCAACTAGGCTCTTGTTTATGAGGCTAGTACCGTTGCCCTGTGTGTCTGTGCACGCCAAAAGCCAACCACCTAACTCAAAGAAACAACACTGTAGAGGAGAGCCGTTCCTGAGGGTGGAAGCATTTTGCTGTGTGCATGCGTGAGAGCACTGCAAGCGAGTCCAAAACCATTTTCTGAGTGAGACTCAGGCCGCAGCAAAGGAAGAACACAACTCCCCACTTGTTCCATGAAGCTAGCACTGCGGCCCCACTTTTGTATGCAAGTCTATTTGCTAGCGTACTAACTCGAAACATCAACAGTGTAGAGAAACTGTGCTTTAGCTACCTTCGACCTCCCTGAGGGAGGAAGCAGTTAACGGGGTACTGTGGCTGAGAGCCTGGGGAACGGGTTCCATACGTAAAAGCGAGGGAGAAACAGGCCATTGCAGAAGGCACCTCCGGACTCAGCTCTTGCTACCTGAAGATCATACTACCGCTCAGTGTGTCCTTGGAACGCTCAGTGCTGGACACTGCCTTGGAAGAAAGAAGCCTGTAAGGAATCCCAGCTTTAACTCACTTCGCCTCTACGGCGGGTGGCAACATTTCCAAGTGTGCTTGTGTGGAAAACTGGGGAATGGGTCCCAGCGTAATTCCGTTGGAGAAGAAGCACTCGCAGAAGGCACCTCTCAACTCAACTCTTCTTTCAGGAAGATAGGTCTGTTGCCCCGTGTTTGCGACTAGTCCTAAGTGCCATCCACCTAACACAAAGGAACAAAACTGTAGAGAACCCGTGATTCAGCAAACATTGCTCTTCCTCAGTGTGAACTTCATCTGTTTTGTGGTTTTGTGAAAGCCTGAGATATGGGACCTAAACCTAACTCTGAGCGAGAAACAGGCCTCTAAAGAGGCTGCTGTCGTCCAACCTGGTGTTTTAGGATGTTAGCACTGCTCTACCCTGTGTGTCTGGATGCCTAGGTGCCAGGCTACTAATTCAAAGAATCAAAGCTGTAGCATTACTGAACTTTAGCTAATATTACCATTCTTGAAACTGGAGGAATTTTACAGTGTTCGTGTATGAGAGACCGGTGAAGGGTCCCATACGTGAAATCGAGTGAGAAACAGGATCATGCAGAAGGCAGTTCTCACTCATCTCTTGTTTCATGAGGCTAGTACCGTGGCCCCGTGTGTGCATGCAAGCGTAAAGCCAGCCACCTCCCTCGAAAAGACAACTCTGTAGAGAATCCGTTCTTCAGCTTAAATAGCCTTTCCTGAGATTGGAAGCCTTTTTCATGAGCTTGCGTGAGAGAACTTCAAGTGAGTCTGAAACCATATTTCCCAGTGAGACTCAGGCTCCAGCAGAAGGCAGAAAATGACTCCACACTTGTTTCATGACGCTAGCACTGTGGCCCCACTTTTGCATGGAAATCTAATTGCTAGCGTACTAACTCAAAGAAACAGCACTGTAGAGGGACAGCTTTTTATATAGCATCGTTGTTCCATTGGGTGGAAACACTTTGAGTGTGTGTGCGTGAGAGCCTGGGGAACGATCCCATAAATTGCTGGGCAAGAGAAACGGCTTCAGGCAGAGGCACCTCTCAAATCAGCTCTATTTTCACCACGGTAGCACTCTTCCTGCATGTGTGCATGGAAGCCTAAGTTCTAGGCACCTCCCTCGAAGGAACAACACTGTAGAGACACACTTAGCTACCGCTGATTTCTCTGTGGGAGCAAGCAGTATACTGTGTACTGTGGGTGAGAGCCCGGGGAACGGGTTCCCTACGTAAACCCGAGCGAGAAAAACCCGGTGCAGAAGGCACCTCTGGACTCAGCTCTTGCTACCTGATGCTAACACTACTGCCTCATATTTGCTTGGAAATCTCAGTGCTTCACACTGGCTTGGAAGAAACTAGCCTGTAAAGACTCCCAGCTTCAGCTCACTTCTGCTCTTCAGAGATTGGCAGCATTTTCAACTGTGCTTGTGTGCAAACCTGGGGAATGGGTCCCAGCATAATTCCGAGGGAGAAAGAAGCATGGGCAGAAGGCACTTCTCGACTCAACTCGTCTCTCAGGAAGCTAGGTCTCTTGCCCCGTGTGTGCGTGTAGTCCTAAGAGCCATCCACCTATCGCAAAAGAACAATCCTGTAGAGAACCCGTGCCTCAGCAAACATCGCCCTTCCTCAGGGTTAATTTCATCTGTTGTCTGCTTTTTTTTCTTTAAATTTTTTATTGTTATATTAGTCACCATACATCCCATCATTAGTTTTTGATGTAGTGTTCCATGGTTCATTGTTTTTGCATAACACCCGTGTTCCATGCAAAATGTGCCCTCTTTAATACCCATCATCAGGCTAACCCATCCCCCGCCCTTCTCCCCTCTACAACCCTCAGTTTGTTTTTCAGAGTCCATCGTCTCTCATGGTTCGTCTCCCCCAGCAGTTTCCCCCCCTTCATGTTTCCCTTCCTGCTATGTTCTTCTTCTTTTTATTTTTAACTTATATTGTATTATTTGTGTCAGAGGTACAGATCTGTGATTCAACAGTCTTGCACAATTCACAGCACTCACCATAGCAGATTCCCTCCCCAATGTCTATCACCCAGCCACTCCATCCCTCCCACCCCACCTCCACTCCAGCAACCCTCAGTTTGTCTCCTGAGATTAAGAATTCCTCATATCAGTGAGGTCATACAATACATGTCTTTCTCTGATTGACTTATTTCACTCAGCATAACACCCTCCAGTTCCATCCACGTCATTGCAAATGGCAAGATCTCATTCTTTTTGATGGCTGCATAATATTCCATTGTGTGTCTGTATACACACACACACACACACACACACACACACACACACACACACCACATCTTCTTTATCCATTCATCTGTCGATGGGCATCTTGGCTCTTTCCACAGTTTGGGTATTGTGGACATTGCTGCTATAAACATCGGGATGCAAGCACCGCTTTGGTTCCCTACATTTGTATCTTTGTGGTAAATACCCAGGAGCGCAATTGCTGGATCGTATGGTAGCTTTATTTTCAACTTTTTGAGGAACCTCCATACTGTTTTCCAGAGTGGCTCCACCAGCTTGCATTTCCACCAACATTGTACGAGGGTTCCCCTTTCTCCACATCCCCGCCAACATCTGTCGCTTCCTGACTTGTTAATTTTAGCCATTCTGACTGGTGTGAGGTGGTATCTCATTGAGGTTTTGATTTGGATTTCCCTGATGCCAAGTGACGTTGAACACTTTTTCATAGTCTGTTGACCATTTGGATGTCTTCTTTGGAAAAATATCTGTTCATGTCTTCTGCCCATTTCTTGATTGGATCATTTGTTCTTTGGGTGTTGAGTTTAAGAAGTTCTTTATAGATTTTGGATACTAGCCCTTTATCTGATATGTCATTTGCAAACATCTCTCATTTTGTCGGTGCGGCAGGCCCCTCTCCCAGAAGACAGGCTGGGAAAACAAGCAGCTAGCAACCCTGAGGTCCCTGGAAAACAGGTGCATCTTCCTTGGGTTGAGGTCAATAATTTGGACTCTATACATTCCCCCAACCACCCCTCAACAGAATGACTAGGAGGAGGAACCCCCAAAATAGGAAAGACTCAGAGATTATGACTTATGCCACAGATTTACAAATGGATTCAGATATAATCAAGATGTCGGAGATGGAATTCAGGCTAGCAATTGTGAAGACAATAGCTAGAATGGAGAAATCAATTAATGGCAACATAGAATCTCTAAAGGCAGAAATGAAAGCTGAATTGGCAGAACTTAAAAATGCTATCGGTGAGATCCAAGCTAATCTAGATAATCTAACAGCTACAGTAAGTGAGGCAAAAGAATGAATTAGTGATCTGGAAGACCAATTAATAGACAAGAAGGGAAAAGAGGAGGCCAGGGAAAAACAACTCAGAATCCATGAAGATAGAATCACAGAAATAAGTTTTAACACCAAGAAACGTTCCAATGTCAGAATTATTGATCTGGATCCTGGAAAGGGTGGAGAGAGAGAGAGAGAGGACTAGAGATATATTTGAGCAAATTGCAGCTGAGAACTTCCCTAATCTGGGGAATGAAACAAACATTCATGCCCGAGAGACAGAGAGGACCCTTCCCAAGATCAAGGAAAACAGGCCAACACCCTGGCATGTAATAGAAAAACTCGCAAATCTTAGAGCCAAGGAAACCATCTTAAGGGCAGTTAGGGGGAAGAGATTCCCTACGTACAGAGGGAAGAACATCAGAGTAACATCAGACCTACCCACAGAAACCTGGCAAGCTAGAAAGGGCTGACAAGACATATTCAGGGTACTAAATGAGAAGAACATGCAGCCAAGAATACTTTATCTGGCAAGACTGTCATTTAGAACGGATGGAGAGATGCAGAGCTTCCAAGACCAGCAGAAACTGAACGAATATGTGACCAGTAAGCCGGCCCTGCAAGAAATATTAAGGAGGGTCCTATAAAAGGAGAAAGGCCCCAAGAGTGATATAGAACAGAAACTTAGACAATCTATAAAAACAAGGTCTTCACAGGCAACATGATGACAATAAATTCATATCTTGCAATAATCACTCTCAACGTGAACGGCCTAAATGCTCCCATAAAATGGCACAGGGTTGCAGATTCGATAAAAAGACAGGACCCATCCATATGCTGTCTACAAGAGACTCATTTGGAACCTAAAGATACATCCAGACTGAAAGTGAAGGGATGGAGAGCCATCTTCCGTGCCAGCAGACCTCAAAAGAAAGCTGGGGTAGTAATTATTATATCAGACAAATTAGATTTTAAATTAAGACTGTAGTTAGAGACACAGAAGGACACTATATCGTTCTTAAAGGGTCTATCCAACAAGAAGATCTAACCATTGAAAATATCTATACCCCCAACATGGGAGAAGTCATCTACATAAGCCAATGGTTAACCAAAACAAAGAGTCATATTGATAATAATACGTTAATTGTAGGAGACCTTTAATACTCCACTCTCAACAATAGACAGATCACCTAAGCAGAAAATCATCAAAGAAACAAGAGCTTTGAATGACACACCGGACCAGATGGACCTCATAGATATAGACAGAACATTCCACCCTAAAACAACAGAACACTCATTCTTCTCGAGTGCACATGGAACTTTCTCCAGAATAAACCACATACTGGGTCACAAATCAGGTCTCAACTGATACCAAAAGATTGAGATTATTCCTTGCATATTCTCAGACCATAATGCTTTAAAACTGGAACTCAATCACAAGAAAAAATTTGGAAGAAATTCAAACACTTGGAAGCTAAAGACCACTCTGCTCAAGAATGTCTAGGTCAACCAGGAAATCAAAGAAGAACTTAAACAATTCATGGAAACCAATGAGAATGAAAACACATTGGTCCAAAACCTATGGGACACTGCAAAAGCAGTCCTAAGGGGGAAATACATAGCCATCCAATCCTCACTCACTCAAAAAAAAAAAACAAAAAAAAAACCGCACAGAAAAATCCCGAATTCACCAACTAACTCTACACCTTAAAGAACAGGAGAAAAAACAACAAAGGATGGCTAAGTCACGCATTAGAAGAGAAATGATTAAGATTAGAGCAGAGATCAAGGAACTAGAAACCAGAAACACAGTAGATCAAATCAGTGAAACTAGAAGCTGGTTCTTTAAAAGAATTCATAAGATCGATAAACCACTGGCCAGACTTATCGAAAAGAAAAGAGAAATGACTCAAATTAATAAATTTATGAATGAAAGGAGAGAGATCACGACTAACACCAAGGAAATAGAAACAATTATTGGAAGTTATTATCAACAACTATATGCCAATAAACTGAGCAATCTGGATGAAATGGATGCCTTCCTGGAAACCTATAAACTGCCAAGACTGAAACAAGAAGAAATTGACAACCTGAATAGGCCAATAACCGGTAATGAGATTGAAGCAGTGATCAAAAAACAAGAGTCCAGGGCCTGCCGGATTCCCTGGGGAATGCTAACCAAACACTCAAAGAAGAAAGAATACCTATTCTCCTGAAGCTGTTTCAAAAAATAGAAACAGAAGGAGAGCTTCCAGACTCATTCTATGAGGCCAGCATTACCTTAATCCCCAAACCAGGCAAAGACCCCATCAAAAAGAATTTCAGACCAATATCCCTGATGAATATGGGTTCCAAAACCCTCAACAAAATCCTAGCTAATAGGATCCAACAATACATTAAAAGCATCATCCACCACGACAAAGCGGGATTTATCCCCAGGGTGCAAGGGTGGTTCAACATTTGCAAATCAAACAATGTGATAGAACACATTAATAAGAGGGGAGAGAAGAACCATACGGTCCTCTCAATTGATGCAGAAAAAGCATTTGACAAATTACAGCATCCTTTCCTGATTAAAACTCTTCAGAGTATAGGGATGGAGGAAACATTCCTCAAGTTCATAAAATCCATCTATGAAAAACACACAGCAAATATCATCCTCAAGGGGGAAAAGTTGAGAGCATTTCCCTTAAGTTCAGGAACACAAGGATGCCCACTCTCACCACTATTGGTCAACATAGTACTAGAAGTCCTAGCAACAGCAATCAGACCACTAAAAGAAATAAAAGAAACTGGCAAAGAAGAAATCAGACTCTCTCTTTTCACTGATGACATGATACTTTATGTGGAAAACCCAATAGACTCCACCCCCAAATTACTAGAACTCATACAGCAATTCAGTAACGTGGCAGGATACAAAATCAATGCACAGAAATCAGTTGCTCTCTTACACACTAACAATGCAACTGTAGAAAGAGAAATTAGAGAAAGAATTCCATGTACAATAGCACCCCAAAAGCCATAAGATAACTCAGAATAAACCTAACCAAAGAGGTACAAGATCTATGCTCTAGGAACTACAGAACACTCATGAAAGAAATTGAAGAAGACACAAAAAGATGGAAAAATATTCCATGCTCATGGATCAGAAGAATAAACATTGTTAAAATGTCTATGCTACCCAAAGCAATCTATACCTTCAATGCCATCCCGATCCAAATTCCAATGACATTTTTCAAAGTGCTGGAACAAATAATCCTAAAATTTGTATGGAATCCCAAAAGACCCCGAATCGCCAAGGAAATATTGAAAAAGAAAAACAAAGTTGGGGGCATCACGTTGCCCGACTTCAAGCTTATTACAAAGCAGTGATCACCAAGATAGCATGGTATTGGCACTAAAACAAACACATAGACCAATGGAACAGAATAGAGAGCCCAGATATGGACCCTCAACTCTATGGTCAAATAATCTTTGACAAAGCAGGAAAAAATATGCAATGGAAAAAAGACAGTCTCTTCAATAAATGGTGCTGGGAAAATTGGACGGTCACATGCAGAAGAATGAAACTCGACCATTCTCTAACACTATACACAAAGATAAACTCAAAATGGATGAAGGAACTCAATGTGAGAAAAGAATCCATCAAAATCCTAGAGGAGAACATAGGCAATAACCTCTTTGACATTGCCCACAGCAACTTCTTTCAAGATACATCTCCAGAGGCAAGCGAAACAAAAGCAAAAAAAAAAAAAAAAAAAAAAAACAGCAAAAGATCTTTTGGGACTTCATCAAGATAAAAAGCTTCTGCACAGCAAAGGAAACAGTCAGCAAAACAAAGAGGCAACCCACAGATTGGGAGAAGATATTTGCAAATGATACTACAGACAAAGGGCTGATAGCCAATATATATAAAGAACTTCTCAAACTCAACACCCAAAAAAACAAATAATCAAGCCAAAAAATGGGTAAAAGACATGAACAGACACTTCTCCAAAGAAATACAGATGGCTAACAGACACATGAAAAAATGTTCATCATCATTAGCCAGCAAGGAAATTTAAATCAAAACGACACTGAGATACCACCTTACACCAGTTAGAATGGCAAAAATGGACAGGGCAAGAAACAACAAATGTTGGAGAGGTTGTGGAGAAAGGGGATCCCTCTTACACTGTTGGTGGGAATGCAAGTTGGTACAGCCACTTTGGAAAAGAGTGTGGCAGTGCCTCAAAAAATTAAATATAGAGCTACCCTATGAATCAGCAATTGCACTCCTGGGTATTTGCCCCAAAGACACAGATGTAGGGAAAAGAAGGGCCATATGCACCCCAATGTTCATAGCAGCAATGTCCACAATAGCCACACTGTGGAAAGAGCTGGGATGCTCTTCAACAGATGAATGGATAAAGAAGTTGTGGTCCATATATACAATGGAATATTACTCAGCCACCAGAAAGGATAAATACCCTGCTTTTACATCAACATGGATGGGACTGTAAGAGATTATGCTAAGTGAAATAAGTCAAGCAGAGAAAGCCAATTATCATATGGTTTTGCTTCCTTATGTTATGGAACATAAGGAATAGCATGGAGGACATTAGGAGAAGGAAGGGAAAAATCAAGGGGGGAAATCGGAGGGAGAGATGAACCATGAGAGACTACGGACTCTGAGAAACAAACTGAGGGTTTTAGAGGCTCCGGAGGGGGGTGGAGGGATGAGTTAGCCCCTTGATGGCTATTAAGGAGGGCAGGTACTGCATGGAGCACTGGGTGTTATACGAAAACAATGAATCATGGATCCCCACATCAAAAAGTAATGATGTATTGTATGGTGACTAACATAACATAATAAAATAAAATTTAAAAGAGAGAGAGAGAGAGAGAGAGAGAGAAAGAGAAGGAAACAAAGGAAAGAGAGCCTGGAGGAGAAAAGAAAGTACTCAAGAAGTGTCTGAAATGAGGAAAAATTAGACACATAGACTGTGCTTCCTGTGTTGGTCCCTTCTCTGTTCTTATGTGAACACTCCAACTCTGGGGCCACAAGACCCTGAAATGTTCACCAGACAACTTACAGTCAAATCTCAGATGGCACTAGCACTGAAAACATATTCATACTCTGATTCTCTGTGGGAGAAAATGAGGATAATACATCAAGGTGTTTCAGTTTTACCATAATATTTTGCATCTGGGGGCGCCTGGGTGGCTCAGATGGTTAAGCATCTGCCTTCGGTTTGGGTCATGATCCCAGGGTCCTGGGATCGAGCCCCACATCGGGCTCCTGGCTCAGCAGGGAGCCTGCTTCTCCCTCTCCCTCTGCCTCTCTCCCTGCTCATTCTCTCTCTCTCTCTCTCTCTCTCTCTCTGTGTGTGTGTGTGTGTGTATCTCTGTGTCTCAGATGAATAAATAAAATCTTTTTTAAAAAATGATATTTTGCATCTGTATATGTCTATTGTCCTCCTACGTGTACACATACCTCCCCCAAAAAACAATAAGAAGAAAAATAAAACCATCACAAATTTTAAAGTAAGTCATCCACTATTCTCCTTTATTCACAAAAATCTACTGCCTCCTTTTCGATTAATTTGAGTTTTAGAGAAAAACCCACTCCTCTCAAGGACAGCCTGGATCCTTGACAAGATTATAAGCCTCATAAGGAAAATATAAGTTTACTAATCATAAACAAGTTCCAAAGCAACAGTAATTAATTTTTAAATTGAATTTAAAAATTTATTCTTTTTTGCTTTTTAAAGAAAAGTATTTTTTTAAGTAAGTGTTCTGCTAGCTAGGTTCTCATACCATTATTTAAAATTAGTAAAATTTTAAATTCCAAACATTTTGCTTTGATTTTTGTGTAGCTAACACTTTTTAAATTTTCTTCAAAAGGACCAGAAGGTAAAAATTTTCTAGAAAGAGATCAGAGGACATATTTATTCATATGGTGGTGATGTTCTTTTTATTCTAAAGATAATGATTTGCTGTTTAATAAACAGTTTTGTTGAAATGCAACTCTGAAAACTCTTATAGGGCTATCTTTGAATTTTCTGAGGTTTGTTACATATTCTAGAAGGAAGAGGAGGCCTATAAGACAAAATCAGGACTATGATCTGGGATCAGTATATGCATTGTAAGTTCTAGAAAGCCAATCTGTGTTGCATGTTATTATTTTCTCCAACTCTACCACTTAAACCACTTAAAGTGTCTCTATCTAGGGCCATGAAAATCTTTTTTTTTTCATATTACCTGCTTAATTGCTTGACTATGGAGACTAGCCAGGCAAAACTGAAGGAGTAGGCATTTGGTAGCAGACAGACATACCTACTTCCTTGCCAATTTCTCCTACCACTCTTACTGTCATGGGCCTGCTCCAGATACAGAGTCCTGTCTGGGTTCCATGCTTGATTATGCATTTGAGCATTTAAGCCATCAGTTCAATAATCCTGGAATGCAGTTTCCTCCGTTCTCGTTATGATTATCATTCTATCGTTCAGATCTCAGCCTTAAATGTCTACTTAATCACCTATACTAGTGTAGCTAAAGATATCTGCATTCACTCACTAGTATCTGAACTTTTTCTTAGTTTTTAGCTTATTCATGTATTGGTTAATTGCTCATCTCCCCTCACTGAGTATAAGCTCCTTTTTAAAATTTAAATTCAACTAATTAACATATAATGTATTATTAGTTTCAGAGGTATAGGTCAGTGATTCGTCAGGCTTGTATAACACCCAGTACTCATTACATCACGTGCCCTCCTTAATGTCCATCCCCCATCCCCCACCTCCCTCCTTTCCAGCAATCCTCAGTTTGTTTCCTATGATTAAGAGTCTCTTATGGCTTGTTTCCCTCTCTGATTTCATCTTGTTTTATTTTTCCCTCTCTTCCTCTATGATCCTGTTTTGTTTCTTAAACTCCACATATGAGTGAGATAATATGATAATTGTTTTTCTCTGATTGACTTTTTTCACTTAGCAAAATACCCTTTAGTTCCATTCACGTCATTGCAAATGGCAAGAGTTCTTTTTTGATGACTGAGTAGTATTCCTGTGTGTGTGTGTGTGTGTGTGTGTGTGTGTGTGTGTGTATGTATATATGTGTATATATATATATATATATATATATCTATATCTCACATCTTCTTTATCCATTCATGTGTTGAAGGACATCTCAACTCTTTCCATAGTTTGGCTACTGTGGACATCGCTGCTAAAAACATTGGGGTGCAGGTGCCCCTTTGAATCACTACATGTGTGTCTTTGGGGTAAATACCCAGTAGTGCAATTGCTGGGTCATAGGGTAGCTCTATTTTTAAACATCTTGAGGAACCTCCATACTGTTTTCCAGAGTGGCTGTACCAGTGTGCATTCCCACCAGCAGTGTAAGAGGGTTCCCCTTTCTCCACATCCTCGCCAACATTTGTTGATTCCTGTCTTATTAATTCTAGCCATCTTGATTGGTGTGAAGTGGTATCTCATTGTGGTTTTGATTTGGATTTCCCTGATGCCAAGTGATGGTGAGCATTTTTTCATGTGTCTGTTGGCCTTTTGTATGTCTTCTTTGGAAAAATATGTGTTCATGTCGTCTCCCCATTTCTTCACTGGGTTATTTGTTTTTTTGGTGTTGTTTGATAAGTTCTTTATAGATTTTGGATACCAGCCCTTTATCTGATAAGACATTTGCAAATATCTTCTCCCGTTCTGTCAGTTGCCTTTTGGTTTTGTCATCTGTTTCCGTTACTGTCTTGATGAAGTCCAAATCATTCATGTTTGCCTTTGTTTCCTTTGTCTTTGGAGATTTGTCTAGCAAGAAGTTGCTGTGGCCAAGGTCATGGAGGTTGCTGACTCTGTTCTCCTCTGGGATTTTGATGGATCCCTGTCTCACATTTAGGTTTTTTATCCCTTTTAGTCTATTTTTGTGTATGGCCCAAGGAAATGGACTAGTTTCATTCTTCTGTATATAGCTGTCCAATTTTCCCAGCACCATTTATTGAAGAGACTGCTTTTTTTTCCCATTGGATATTCTTTCCTGCTTTGTCAAAGATTAGTTGACCATAGAGTTGAGGGTCTGTTTCTGGGTTTTCTATTCTGTTCCATTGATCTATGTGCCTGTTTTTGTGCCAGTACCATACTGTATGATGATTACAGCTTTGTAATAGAGTTTGAAGTCCAGAAGTGAGATGCCACCAGCTTTGCTGTTGGTGTTGTTGTTGTTGTTGTTGTTGTTTTCCAACATTCCTTTGGCTATTCAGGGTCTTTTCTGGTTCCATACAAATTTTAGGATTATTTGTTCCAGCCCTGTGAAAAAAGTTGATGGTATTTTGGTAGGGAGGGCATTGAATGTATAGATTGCTCTAGGTAGCATAGAAATTTTAACAATGTTTGTTATTCTAATCCATGAGCATGGAATGTTTTTCCATTTCTTTGTGTCTTCCTCAATTTCTTTCCTGACTGTTCTATAGTTTTCTGAGCACAGATCCTTTGCCTCTTTGCTTAGGTTTATTCCTAAATATCTTATGGTCTTAGGTGCAATATGGATGAGATCAACTCCTTACCTTCTCTTTCTTCTGTCTCATTGTTCGTGTATAGAAAGGCAACTGATTTCTGTGCATTGATTTTTATATATAAGCTCCCTCTGAATCATTCTGGCTGCCTACTTCCTGGTATATCCTTAGCACCTAAACTGCCTCACTCATAGAAGATGCTTGTTAAACATATGTTGAAAGAAAAATTCCTGTCAATTTTATTTTAACCCACACAATATATAATACTGGTATTACCAAGACAGATTTCTTGTTAAATATTTAATTTCGTTGAGCAAAAGAAATTTAAGAAAAAGAAATACTGAGTGGTGTGACAAACATGAGCTCTAGTAGATGTTAACGGTAGAAACCTTGGGCAGTTCCCCATCCCCATTTCCAGTTATTAAAGTTTTTAATCTCAGTTTTTAAAACCTCTCTCTGTTGACCCTATTCCTATGGAAAACAAATCCATGCTGTTTCCTTTTTCATGTCTCAAGAAATTATCAGAAGTGAGCAAAGTATCTGAAAATTGTATGAGTACAAATACTTTTTTTAATGGATGAGTGAATATAATGTTAAGGGAGTGATTTAGTAATCCCACTCAATGACTATGGAAGAAGCTGAATGATTCTATGGATGAGACAAACTTTTGGAAGCAGGTCAATTTTATGAGCAGATCCGAGTCAATGACAAGATTATTGTCTTGGGAAGTGTAAAGTTCTATTTCTTATCATGTAATGAAGCTAAATTTCCCTAATTTTCTCTATGGTGCAGGATGCCATTATATTTTCATATAATAATCCTCAAACCACTAGGTAAAAATTTTATCAAGTCCCTTTCTTTCCAGAAGCTCTTTGCTGTGTGCGAATTTTAAGGAATTGTTAGAGCTGTATGATAAAATTACAAATCTTAGAAATGGGCAGGGATTCAATGTTGCTACTTTTCCAGGGACTCTGGTTTCAAGCATGCTTATTTTCATATGCTTCTTTACAGATCAAGGAACTAAGACCTGAGAAACACAAAGTAAAGAGACTTAAGATTACTCATTTGTGAAGAGTGGAGACAGTGTGGTTGCCTATTCCATATTTCTCTGTTATTTGTCATTTTAATCCCAGTTCATTCATTTTCACCCTGAGTCTCATCATTTGCATATTTTATTCTAAAATCGAGACAAAAATAACTCCATCACTGACCAATACCAAGTTATTCAATATCAGAAAACAAAAACCAGTTTCAGTTTTTTTGTTTGTTCATTTGTTTGTTTCTATACTCACCAAAGGCTTGTAAACACTGTGGTGACTTTTATTTGTATAACCCTTTACTATTTCCACAGTACTCCATACATGTTATTTAATGCTGTTGTTACTGAATCCATGATAAAAAAGAGAATGCACAATTTGTTCAGAAAGATAACAAAAGGAAAGAACTATAGCAAAAGGAAAGAAAACTAATCCTAGCCTTAAACTTAACCCGTATAGAAAAACCAGGCAATGTTATTACCAATGGAAAGAAAATGGATAAGAATAAAACAAACAAACAAAAAACCAAAAAGCCCCACAATAAAATACAAAATGTTACACACACACACACACACACACACACAGACACACACACACACTCTACTAAGTGGAGGAAAGAGTGGGTAAGACAGAATGATGTGAATGGGTGCGAAGGAGGCAATATGAGAAAGCTGTCAGATAGTGGATGAATAGACAGGTTGACAGGTGAGAGGAGGGGAGATGAATGCCAACATTGGAGAGAAAGTGTGAGGAAGGAGGCAGGATTTAGAAGAAAAATCTCACACTGAGAAATAGAAAATAGTGCCACCTGCTGGTAAACATGTGACACTTTTTCAAAATACTCTTTTTTTTTTTTTTAAATCATATTTAAGTTCAAGTTAGTTAACATATAGTGTATTATTAGTTTCAGAGGTAGAGGTCAGTGATTCATCAGTCTTATATAATACCCAGTGCTCATTACATCACATGCCCTTCTTAATGCCCATAACCCACTGACCCCACCCCCACCCACGACACCTCCAGCAACCCTCAGTTTGTTTTCTATAGTTAAGAGTCTCATGGTTTTCCTCCTTCTCTGTTTTTATCTTATTTTATTTTTCTTTCCCTTCCCCTATGTTCATGTTTTTTTTCTTAAATTCCACATATGAGTGAAATCATATGATATTTGTCTTTTTCTGACTGTTTTATTTCCCTTAGCATGATACACTTTAGGTCCATCCACTTTGTTGCAAATGGCAAGATTTCATTCTTTTGATCATTGAGTAATATTCCATTGTGTATATATGTGATATATATCTGTATCTATCTATCTATCTATCTATCTATATCTATATCTATCTCACATCTTCTATATCCATTCATCTGTCAATGGACATCTGAGCTCTTTCCATATTTTGGCTATTGTGGACATTGCTGCTATAAACATTGGGGTGCATGTGGCCCTTTGAATCACTATTTTTGTACCTTTGGGTAAACACCTAGAAGTGAAATTGCTGGGTCAAATAGTTCTATTTTTAACTTTTTGAAGAATCTCCATACTGTTTTCCAGGCCAGGACTTTTGGTGTTGGAGATTTTTGATTACTGATTCAATTTATTTGCCGGTTATGGATCTGTTCAAATTTTCTATCTCGTCTTACAACAGTTTTGGTAATTTGTAGGTTTCTCAGAATTTGTCCATTTCTTCTAGATTGCCCAGTTTGTTGGCATATAACTTTTCACAGTATTCTCTTGTAATTGTTTGTAATTCTGTCGTGTTGTTTATGACCTCTCTTCCTTCATTAATGATTTTTATCTATTTAGGTCCTTTCTCTTTTCTTTTTGGTAAATCTGGCTAGGGATTTATCAATTTTATTGATTCTTTTGTAGATCTAGCTCTTAGTTTTGTTAATTGGTTCTGTTATTTTTCTGTTTCTATGTCATTTATTTCTATTCTAATCTTTATTATTCCCCTCCTGCTGTATTTAGGTCTTATTTGCTGTTCGTTTTCTAACTTCAGTACATGCAAGGTTAAGTTGTGTATTTGAGACTTTTCTTGCTTCTTACAGGCCTATATATAATTGCTATATGCTTCCTTTGTAGGACCACCTTTGCTGACATCCCAAAGGTTTTGGACTGTTATGTTTTCATTTTCATTTGCTTCCATGTACTTTTTTATTTCTTCTTTAATATTCTGGTTGGCCCATTCATTCTTTAGTAGGATGATCTTTAAACTCCATGTATTAGTGTCTTTCCAAAATTTTCTTGTGGTTGACTTCAAATTTCATAACATTGTGGTCTGAAAATATACATGGTATGATCTCAGTCTTTTTGTACTTGTTGAGGGCTTATTCATGACCCAGTATGTGATCTATTCTGGAAAATATTCCATGTGCACTTGAAAAGAATGTGCATTCTGCTGCTTTGGGATGCAAAGCTCTGAATATATCTGTTAAGTCCATATGTTTCAGTCTGTCATTCAAAGTCATTGTTTCCTTGTTGAGCTTCTGCTTAGATGATCTATCCATTGCTGTAAGTAGGCATTAAAGTCCCCTATTATTATTGTATTATTATCAGTGAGTTTCTTTATGATGTTATTAATTGATTTATGTATTTGGGTGCTCCCAAGTTGGGGCATATTTACATTTGTTAGATCTCCTTGATGGATAAGCCTCTTAATTATGATATAATGCCTATCTTCATATCTTGTTATATTATTTGCTTAAAGGTCTAGTTTTTCTGAATATTTCCTTTCACTGCTTTCTGGCCTGCCAAGTTTCAGTGGAAAGAACTGCCGCCAACCTGATCTGTCTCCCCTTGTACGTTAAGGACTTTTTTTCCCTTGCTGCTTTCAGTATTATTTCCTTATCTTTGTATTTTGTGAGTTTGACTATGGTATGACTTGGAAATGGTCGACTTCTGTTGAATTTAATGGGAGTTCTCTGTGCTTCTTGGATTTTGAGGTCTGTGTCCTACCCCAGATTAGGGAAGGTTGAATAAATCTTCTGCCCCTTTATCTCTCTCTTCATCTTCTGTGACTCCTATGATATAGATGTTATTACATTTTTTTAAATTTTTTTATTGTTATGTTAATCACCATATATTACATCATTAGTTTTTGATGCAGTGTTCCATGATTCATTGTTTGTTCATAACACCCAGTGCTCCATGCAGAACGTGCCCTCCTCAATACCCATCACCAGGCTAACCCATCCCCCTACCCCCCTCCCCTCTAGAACCCTCAGTTTGTTTTTCAGAGTCCATCATCTCTCATGGTTCGTCTCCCCCTCTGACATACTCCCCTTTTCTTCCTCTCCTGTTATCTTCTTCTTTTTCTTTTTTCTTAAAATATGTTGCATTATTTGTTTCAGAAGTACAGACCTGTGATTCAACAGTCTTGCACAATTCACAGCGCTCACCGTAGCACATACCCTCCCCAATGTCTATCACCCAGCCACCCCATCCCTCCCACCCCCAACCACTCCAGTAACCCTCAGTTTGTTTCCTGAGATTAAGAATTCCTCATATCAGGGAGGTCATGTGATACATGTCTTTCTCTGATTGACTTATTTCACTCAGCATAACACCCTCCAGTTCCATCCACGTCGTTGCAAATGGCAAGATCTCATTCCTTTTGATGGCTGCATAATATTCCATTGTGTATATATACCACTTCTTCTTTATCCATTCATCTGTCGATGGGCATCTTGGCTCTTTCCACAGTTTGGCTATTGTGGACATTGCTGCTATAAACATTGGGGTACACGTACCCCGTTGGGTCCCTACATTTGTATATCTTTGTGGTAAATACCCAGTAGTGCAATTGCTGGATCGAACGGTAGCTCTAATTTCAACTGTTGGAGAACCTCCATACTGTTTTCCAGAGTGGTTGCACCAGCTTGCATTCCCACCAACAGTGTAGGAGGGTTCCCCTTTCTCCACATCCCCGCCCACATCTGTCGTTCCCTGACTTGTTAATTTTAGCCATTCTGACGGGTGTGAGGTGGTATCTCATTGAGGTTTTGATTTGGATTTCCCTGATGCCGAGCGATGTGGAGCACTTTTTCACGTGCCTGTTGGCCATTTGGATGTCTTCTTTGGAGAAATGTCTGTTCATGTCTTCTGCCCATTTCTTGATTGGATTATTTGTTCTCTGGGTGTTGAGTTTGATAAGTTCTTTATGGATTTTGGATACTAGCCCTTTATCTGATATGTCATTTGCAAATATTTTCTCCCATTCTGTCGGTTGTCTTTTGGTTTTGTGGACTGTTTCTTTTGCTGTGCAAAAGCTTTTTATCTTGATGAAATCCCAATAGTTCATTTTTGCCCTGGCTTCCCGTGCCTTTGGCGATGTTTCTAGGAAGCAGTTGCTGCGGCTAAGGTCGAAAAGGTTGCTACCTGTGTTCTCCTTTAGGATTTGGATGGACTCCTGTCTCACGTTGAGGTCTTTCAACCATTTGGAGTCTATTTTTGTGTGTGGTGTAAGGAAATGGTCCGGTTTCATTCTTCTGCACGTGGCTGTCCAATTTTCCCAACACCATTTGTTGAAGAGACTGTCTTTTTGCCATTGGACATTCTTTCCTGCTTTGTCAAAAATAAGTTGACCATAGAGTTGAGGGTCCATTTCTGGGCTCTCGATTCTGTTCCATTGATCGATGTGTCTGTTTTTGTGCCAGTACCATACTGTCTTGATGATGACAGCTTTGTAATAGAGCTGGAAGTCTGGAATTGTGATGCCGCCAGCTTTGCTTTTCTTTTTCAGTATTCCTCTGGCTATTCTGGGTCTCTTCTGGTTCCATACAAATTTTAGGATTATTTGTTCCATTTCTTTGAAAAAAGTGGATGGTATTTTGATGGGGATTGCATTGAATGTGTAGATTGCTCTAGGTAGCATTGACATCTTCACAATGTTGATTCTGCCAATCCATGAGCATGGAACGTTTTTCCATTTCTTTGTGTCTTCTTCAATTTCTTTCATGAGTATTTTATAGTTTTCTGAGTACAGATCCTTTGCCTCTTTGGTTAGATTTATTCCTAGGTATCTAATGGTTTTGGGTGCAATTGTAAATGGGATCGACTCCTTGATTTGTCTCTCTTCTGTCTTGTTGTTGGTGTATAGGAATGCCACTGATTTCTGTGCATTGATTTTATATCCTGCTACTTTACTGAATTCCTGTATGAGTTCTAGCAGTTTTGGGGTGGAGTCTTTTGGGTTTTCCACATACCGTATCATATCATCTGCAAAGAGTGAGAGTTTGACTTCCTCTTTGCCGATTTGGATGCCTTTGATGTCTTTTTGTTGTCTGATTGCTGTGGCTAGGACTTCTAATACTATGTTGAATAGCAGTGGTGAGAGTGGACATCCCTGCCGCGTTCCTGACCTTAGGGGAAAAGCTCTCAGCCTTTCCCCATTGAGAATGATATTCGCTGTAGGTTTTTCATAGATGGCTTTTATGATATTGAGGTATGTACCCTCTATCCCTATACTCTGAAGAGTTTTGATCAAGAAAGGATGTTGTACTTTGTCAAATGCTTCTTCTGCATCTATTGAGAGGATCATATGATTCTTGTTCTTTCTTTTGTTAATGTATCGTATCACGTTGATTGATTTGCGGATGTTGAACCAGCCTTGCAGCCCAGGAATAAATCCCACTTGGTCATGGTGAATAATCCTTTTAATGTACTGTTGGATCCTATTGGCTAGTATTTTGGTGAGAATTTTTGCATCCACGTTCATCAAGGATATTGGTCTGTAATTCTCTTTTTTGATGGGGTCTTTGTCTGGTTTTGGGATCAAGGTAATGCTGGCCTCATAAAATGAGTTTGGAAGTTTCCCTTCCATTTCTATTTTTTGGAACAGTTTCAGGAGAATAGGTATTAATTCTTCTTGAAATGTCTGATAGAATTCCCCTGGGAAGCCATCTGGCCCTGGGCTTTTGTTTCTTGGGAGATTTTTGATGACTGTTTCAATTTCCTTAGTGGTTATCGGTCTGTTCAGGTTTTCTATTTCTTCCTGGTTCAGTTTTGGTAGTTGATACATCTCTAGGAATGCACCCATTTCTTCCAGGTTATCTAATTTGCTGGCATAGAGTTGCTCATCATATGTTCTTATAATTGTTTGTATTTCTTTGGTGTTGGTTGTGATCTCTCCTCTTTCATTCATGATTTTGTTGATTTGGGTCATTTCTCTTTTCTTTTTGATCAGTCTGGCCAGGGGTTTATCAATCTTGTTAATTCTTTCAAAGAACCAGCTCCTAGTTTCGTTGACCTGTTCTACTGTTCTTTTGGTTTCTAGTTCATTGATTTCTGCTCTGATCTTAATGATTTCTCTTCTCCTGCTAGGTTTAGGCTTTATTTGCTGTTCTTTCTCCAGCTCCTTTAGGTGTAGGGTTAGGTTGTGTATTTGAGACCCTTCTTGTTTCTTGAGAAAGGCTTGTATTGCTATATACTTTCCTCTCAGGACTGCCTTTGCTGTATCCCAAAGATTTTGAACAGCTGTGTTTTCATTTTCATTGGTTTCCATGAATTTTTTTAATTCTTCTTTAATTTCTTGGTTGACCCATTCATTCTTTAGTAGGATGCTCTTTAGCCTCCATGGATTTGAGTTCTTTCCGACTTTCCTCTTGTGGTTGAGTTCTAGTTTCAAAGCATTGTGGTCTGAAAATATGCAGGGAATGATCCCAATCTTTTGGTACCGATTGAGACCTGATTTGTGACCTAGGATGTGATCAATTCTGGAGAATGTTCCATGGGCACTAGAGAAGAATGTGTATTCCGTTGCTTTGGGATGGAATGTTCTGAATATGTCTGTGAAGTCCATTTGGTCCAGTGTGTCATTTAAAGTCTTTATTTCCTTGTTGATCTTTTGCTTAGATGATCTGTCCATTTCAGTCAGGGGGGTGTTAAAGTCCCCCACTATTATTGTATTGTTGTCAACGTGTTTCTTTGCTTTTGTTATTAATCGCCTTATATAATTGCCTGCTCCCATGTTCGGGGCATAGATATTTACAATTGTTAGATCTTCTTGTTGGATAGACCCTTTAAGTAGGATATAGTGTCCTTCCTCATCTCTTATTACAGTCTTTGTTTTAAAATCTAGTTTGTCTGATATAAGGATTGCCACCCCAGCTTTCTTTTGGTGTCCATTAGCATGGTAAATGGTTTTCCACCCCCTCACTTTCAATCTGGGGGTGTCTTGGGGTCTAAAATGAGTCTCTTGCAGACAGCATATGGATGGGTCTTGTTTTTTAATCCAATCTGATAGCCTGTATCTTTTGATTGGGGCATTTAGCCCATTTACATTCAGGGTAACTATGGAAAGGTGTGAATTTAGTGCCATTGTATTACCTGTAAGGTGACTGTTAACTGTCTGTTGTCTGTGTTCGTTTCTGCTCTTTGCTGCTTTTAGGTTCTCTCTTTGCTTAGAGGACCCCTCTCAATATTTCTTGGAGGGCTGGTTTCGTGTTTGCAAATTCCTTTAGTTTTTGTTTGTTCTGGAAGCTTTTTATCTCTCCTTCTATTTTCAATGATAGCCTAGCTGGATTTGGTATTCTTGGCTGCATATTTTTCTCGTTTAGTGCTCTGAAGATATCTTGCCAGTCCTTTCTGGCCTGCCAGGTCTCTGTGGATAGGTCTGTTGCCAATCTAATGTTTCTACCATTGTAGGTTACATATCTCTTCTCCCGAGCTGCTTTCAGGATTTTCTCTTTGTCTCTGAGACTCGTAAGTTTTACTATTAGATGTCGGGGTGTTGACCTATTATTATTGATTTTGAGAGGGGTTCTCTGTGCCTCCTGGATTTTAATGCCTGTTTCCTTCCTCACATTAGGGAAGTTCTCTGCTATAATTTGCTCCAATATACCTTCTGCCCCTCTCTCTCTCTCTTCTTCTTCTGGGATCCCAATTATTCTAATGTTGTTTCGTCTTATCGTATCACTTATCTCTCGAATTCTGCCCTCGTGATCCTGTAGTTGTTTCTCTCTCTTTTTCTCAGCCTCTTTATTTTCCATCATTTGATCTTCTATATCGCTGATTCTCTCTTCTGCCTCATTTATCCTAGCATTTAGTGCCCCCATTTTTTTTAAAGATTTTATTTATTTATTCGAGAGAGAGAGAATGAGAGATAGAGAGCATGAGAGGGGGGAGGGTCAGAGGGAGAAGCAGACTCCCTGCTGAGCAGGGAGCCCGATGTGGGACTCGATCCCGGGGCTCCAGGATCATGACCTGAGCCGAAGGCAGTCGCTTAACCAACTGAGCCACCCAGGCGCCCCTAGTGCCCCCATTTTTGATTGCACCTCATCAATAGCCTTTTTGATTTCGATTTGGTTAGATTTTAGTTCTTTTATTTCTCCAGAAAGGGTTTCTCTAATAACTTCCACGCTTTTTTCAAGCCCAGCTAGTATCTTTAAAGTCATGATTCTGAACTCTAGGTCCGACATTGTACTAATGTCCGTATTGAGTAGGTCCCTGGCTGACGGTACTACCTCTTGTTCTTTTTGCTGAGGTGATTTCTTTCGTCTTGTCATTTTGTCCAGAGGAGAATAGATGAATGAGAGAACAAAATGCTAACAGGTTTACAATGTCCCCAGCAAATATACTGTATACAAATCAGAAAAGACCTGAAACCAGGGGAAAAGAAAGGGAAAGAAAGAAAAAAGAAAGAGAGAAAAAAAAAGATAAAAACAAAAACAAAACAATACAAAAAAAGCAGAATATGATCAAATATGATCAGGCTAGTGCATAGATCAGTGCCACACACTAGATTTTGGGCGTATTTTGGTCTGTTAGAAAAAAGTGCCTCCTAAAATTTTAAAGGAAGAAAGACATATATGTACAAAATAAGGGTTGATACAATGAAGGGATGGAAGATGACTGTAAAGATGAAAATTATAAAAGATCTTATAAAAGGACTTGGTAAGATAAGTTGTTTGAAAAAGGAAAGAAGTTTTAAGAAAAAAAAAAAGAAAAAGGGAGAGAATGTGATCAGGCAGGAGACAAGAACAAAGCCATACACTAGTGATTTAGGGTATATTTTGATCTGTTAGAAGAAACTATACCTCAAAATTTTAAAGAGAGAACAACTTATATATATATGCCAAAAATAAGGGTAACTACTATGAAGGGATAAAATATGACTCTAAAAATGAAAAATAAAAAATGTTTTTTTTTTTAAAAGGGGATTGATAAGATGTTGGTTGAAAAAGGGAAAGAGAAAAATTAAAAAAAAGTCAACAAAAATTAACTTTGATGAAATAATGAATCATGGTAAAAAAAAAAAAAGCCATGAATCTATGTGCAGTATTCCCCTAGCGCTGGAGTTCTCCCATTCTCCTTGATCGATCAACTTGGTCTTGGCTTGCTGGCTGTTTGTGCTGAAATTCTGGGGGAGGGGCCTGTTGCTGTGGTTTCCAAATGTCTTTGCCGGAGGCAGAATGGCCCCGCCCTTGTCGGTCTGGGCTAAGGAAGCTGCTCCGGTTTGCTCTCAGGAGCTTTTGTTCCCTGCAAGCTCTTGGTACAGCTTTGGAGGACCAGGGCAGAAAGGGTGGCCTCCCAATCTCCACCCGGAGGAGCGGAGAACTCGGGGTCCCGCTCCCCAGTGTGCCCCCAGAGAAAAGCAGTCACTTCCGTGTCCCCGGTCTCCGGCCGCACTCTGTGCTCACCCGGCCTGTGATCGAGCGTTGCTATCTCTGGCACCCAACCCCGCGCGGAGTCTCCAAACCCAGCAGATCCCTGCAGTGCGCTCCCGCACCGCTCCTCCCCGGGAAGGAAGGGGAGTCTCCCCGGATCTGCTGCTTGTTGGGTCCCTGCTGGAGGAGCCGTGCCCCGACTGGGCCGCAGATCACAGTTTATGGCAACCCCGAGCTGAGAGCCCGCGACTCTGCTCCGTCTCTGCAGTCGGCTTCCCCGCTCTGATCCCTGGGAGCTCTGGCGCACTCAGGCACCCCCGGTCTCTCTGTGACCCCAAGGGTCCTGAGACCACACTGTCCCGGGAGGATTCCACCCCCCGCTTAGCCACTGCAGCGACGTCCCTCCGCCAAGCCAACTTCTAAAAGGTCCGATTTTGTGCTCCGCGGCTCTATCACTTGCCAGAAGCGGCTGGCGGAGGCCCCTCCCCCGCCGTCTATCCTCCTGAATATCGCCTCGGATTCACTTCTCCGCACGCCCTACCTTCCAGTAAATGGTCGCTTCTCTGTTCAGAGAGTTGTTGCTACTCTCCTGTTCGATCTCCTGTTGACTTCGTAGGTGTTCAGAATGGTTTTGATCCCTATTCAGCTGAATTCCTGAGACCAGACGAAATCTAGGTCTCCTACTCCTCTGCCATCTTGCCAATAAGTCTAAATGTTATTACATTTTAATAAAATGCTTAGTTTCCCAAATCTATCTTCATGGTCCATTAGCTTTCCTTCCCTCTTCTTTGCGGCTTCCTTATTTTCCATAATTTTACCTTCTATATCACTGATCACTCCTCTAATTCATCCATCCTCATTTTTATGGCCTCCACTTGGGACAGCATCTCAGTTATAGCATTTTCAATTTTGGCCTGACTAGATTTTAGTTCTTTTATCTGCAGTATGGGATTCTTTAGTGTCTTCTATGCATTTTTCAAGCACAGCTAATATCCTTATAATCACTTTTAAATTCTAGTTCAGACATCTTACTGTTATCTGTGTTGATTAAATACCTGTGAGTATGACCTCCTGTTCTTTCTTTTGGGGGTAACTTCTGTGTCTAGTCATTTTGTCCAGGAAAGAAAAGAAGAAAGAATAAGAAAACAACAACAACAACAAAACATTAGATCCTGAGTGTGTTTTGGTCTGCTTGTTAAACTGGATCCCGAAAGAAAGAAAGAAAGAAAGAAAGAAAGAAAGAAAGAAAGAAAATACAATGAAAGGACACACAAAAAATTAATATATATGTATATAAAGTATGCATATATAAATAATTTTTTAAAAAATTTAAAAAGGAATTGAAAAAATAATAAATGAAAAAAATTAATAATACTAAAGAATAAAATTACAAAGGAGGCTAGATACTATTTTCTCCTAGAGCTGAATCTTTGCAGCTCTCTCTGGTCAGCAAACTTTGTGCAAGCGATTTCTTTGTCCGGGTCTTCTGGGGGAGGGGCCTCTTACACTAATTCTCAGGTGGACTTTTCCTAGTAGAAATGTGCCTCCAGGTTGCAGGGAGGCAGGGACTGGTGTAAGTGGCTTCAGACACCACTAGGTGGCTCTGTTTTGCTTCCTGAAGTCTGAGCCCTGATGGGCAGGAGAATATGGCAATGTCCCGCTCTCTAGCCCCAGAGCTGAAAATTCCCATCACTAACTCCTCAATGAGCCCTCACAGAAGAGCAATCAATCACTCTTGTCTCCCCAGTTTCTGTCAGAACCCTGTGTTCAACCTGTGTGTGTCTGAGCTTTTTTATCTCAAGTATAGACTGACTTTCAAAACCAAATTTTAGGGAATCCCATGGCGTGGACCCAAGCTGTTCCTCCTGGGGAGAGTCTTACCAAGCTTCTGTCCTTTGCATGACCAGTCCCAGGAGAGCAGTCACACAGCCGCACACTGGTTGGCAGTTTATGGCAATACAGAGCGGATAGCTGGCACCTAGACTTGCTGTTCTCAGCTGGCGTCCAAACTCCTATGCCTGGGAACAGTATAGTATTTAGGTGTCACACATTCTTATGACCCAAGGGATCCCCAGGCCATGGTATAACACCCAGTATTCCATAGGGTAGTTCTATTTTTAACGTTATGAGGAACGTCTGTCCTATTTTCCAGAGTGACTGTCCTAGTTTGCATACCCACCAACGGTGCAAAAGGGTTCCTCCTTTCTCCAGATCCTTGCTAACATCTGTCATTTTCTGAGTTGTTAATTTTAGCTCTTCTGACAGGTGTGAGGTGGTATCTCATTGTGGTTCTGATTTGTATTTCCTAATGATGAGTTGATGTTGAGCATTTTTCATGGTTGCCATTTGTATATCTTCTTTGGAGTAGTGTCGGTTCATGTTTCTGCCCATTTCCTTAACTGGATTATTTATTCTAGGGCTATTGATTTTGATGAGTTCTTTATAGATTCTGGATACTAGACCTTTATGTGATATGTCATTTGTGAGTATCTTCTCCCATTCCATAGGCTGCCTTTTAGTTTTCAGCATTGTTACTTTCACTGTGCAGAAGCTTTTTATCTTGATGAAGCCCAATAGTTCATTTTTGCTTTGGTTTCCCTTGCCTCAGGTGACATGTCTAGTAAGAAGTTGCTATGGCCAAGGTGAAAGAGGTTGCTGTATGTGTTCCCCTCTAGGATTTTGATGGGTTTCTGTCACACATTTAGGCCTTTCATCCATTTTGAGTTTATCTTTGTGTATGGTGTAAGAGAATGGTCCAGTTTCATTCTTCTGCATGTGGTTGCCTAGTTTCCCCAGCATGATTTGTTGAAGAGATTCTCTTTTTTCCATTGGACATTCTTTCCTGCTTTGTTGAAGATTAGTTGACCATGGAGTCGAGGGTCTACTTCCGGGTTCTCTATTCTGTTCCACTGATCTATGTGTCTGTTTTTGTGCCACTACCATACTGTCTTGAGGGTTACAGCTTGCAATACAGCTTGAAGTCTGGCACTGTGGTGACACCAGCTTTGGTTTTCTTTTTCAACATTCCTTTCGCCATTCAGGGTCTTTTCTGGTTCTATACAAACTTTAGGATTATTTGTTCTAGCTCTGTGAAAAATGCTGGTGTTCAGTTAGAATGGCAAAACCTAACAAGACAGGAAACACCAAGTGTTGGTGAGGATGTAGAGAAAGGGGAACCCTCTTACACTATTGGCGGGAATGCAAACTGGTACAGCCACTATGGAAAACAGTATGGAGGTTCCTCAAGATGTTAAAAATAGAGGTACCTATGACCCAGCAATTGCACTAGTCGGTATTTACCCCAAAGATACAGATGTAGTGAAAAGAAGGGGCACCTGCACCCCAATGTTCATAGCAGCAATGTCCCTGATAGACAAACTGTGGAAGGAGCTGAGATGTCCTTGAACCGAGGAATGGATAAAGAAGATGTGGTATATATATACAATGGAATATTACTCAGCCATCAGAAAAGATGACTCCCTACCATTTGTATCGACATGGATGGGACTAGAGGGTATTATGCTAAGTGAAATAAGTCAAGCAGAGAAAGACAATTATCATATGGTTTCACTCATACGTGGAACAAAAGGAATAGTGCGGAGCACCACAGGGGAAGGGAGGGAAAAATGAATGGTAAGAAATCAGAGAGGGAGACAAACCATGAGAGAATCTTGACTCTGGGAAACAAACTGAGTGTTACAGAAGGGAGGGAGTGGAGGAAGGGGTAACTGGGTGATGATTAAAGGAGGGCATGTGATGTGAGGAACACTGGGTGTTAGACACAACTAATGACTCTTTGAACACTACATCAAAAACTAATGACGTACTATATGTTGGCTAACTGAACATAATAATAAAAAAAGAAAAATGCTGGTGTTAGTTTGATCGGGATTGCATTAAATATGTAGATTGCTTTGGGTAGCATAAACATTTTAACAATATTTGCTCTTGCAATCCATGAGCATGAAATACTTTTTTCATTTCTTTGTGTCTTCCTCAATTTCTTTCACAAGTGTTCTATAGTTTTCAGAGTACAGATGTGTTACCCTCTTTGGTTCGGTTTCTTCCTAGGTATCTTATGGTTTTGGGTGCAATTTTAAATAGGATTAATTACTTGATGTATTCTGCTGCTGCTTCATTATTGGTGTATAGAAATGCAACAGATTTCTGTGTGTTGATTTTATATCCTGCAACTTTGCTAAATTCCTGTATCGGTTCTAGCAATTTTTGGTGGAGTCTTTTATGTTTTCTATATACAGTATCATGTCATCTGCAAAGAGTGAAATTTTGACTTCTTCCTTGCCAATTTGGATGCTTTTTACTTCTTTTTTGTTGTCTGATTGCTGAAGCTATGACTTCCGATACTATGTTGAAAAACAATGGTGAGAGAGGACATACTGTTATGTTCCTGACCTTAGGGAAAAAACTCTCAGTTTTTCCCCGTTGAGGCTGGTATTAGCTGTGGGTCTTTCATATATGGCATTATGATGTTGTGGTATATTCCCTCTATACCTACTTTGTTGAGGGTTTTTAACAAGAAAGGAGGTTGCATTTTGTCAAATGCTTTTTCTGCATCTATTTAGAGGATCATATGTTTCTTATCCTTTCTTTTCTTAATGTGATGTATCACATTGATTGTTTTGTGGATGTTGAACCACCTCTGAAACCCAGGAATAATCCCACTTGAGCATGGTGAATAATCCACTTAATATACTGTTGGAATCAATCAGCTAGTATTTTGGTGAGAATTGTTGCATCCATGTTCATCAGGGATATTGGTTTGTAGTTCCTTTTGGTGGGATCTTCGTTTCGTTTGGGAATGAAGATAATGCCGGCCTTGTAGAATGAGTTTACTAGTGTTCCTTTCCATTTTTAATTTTTGGAGCAACTTCAGAAGAATAGATATTAATTGTTTTTAAATGTTTAGTAGAATTCCCCTGGGAAGCCATCTGGCCCTGGACTCGTTTGTTGAGAGATTTTTGATTACTGATTGTGGGAATTCATTGTTCCTGGCTAGAGAGGATTGAATAAACACATACCTTCCTGGATGAGACTAGTTGAGAAGCAAAGAAGGAGTATCTGGAAAACGGGGCCCCCTGTAAGGTTTCTGGGCTGAAAACAGCCAGATTCTCATTGCAGCTCAATGCACTCATCCAGGGAGTAAATGCTTGACTTAGGAGAAACATTTAGTTTTGGAGGTCACGCACTCCATGTACTCACTGTCTGCACACCCATCATGAACACAGCTTGTTCTATTCACACAATACTCCCTATGCCACTGCCTTGATTAATACAGCTTCACATTCCTTCTTGTTTTTCTTATTCCCTTGTTGTATTGATAACATTCACAATAAAGGTGGAGGCAGGGTCTGGCTTGGGCCCTTTCGCCACTACAGCAGCTGGTCCCCAGGCCCTCTCCTTTATCCTACTAAGGTGCCTGGAGTAATCTTTTCATTCACCGCCTCAGGGTTTGCTGGCCAAACCCAACAACTGATTAAATTTCTTTCCTGGTTATGCATCTGTTCAAATTTTCTATTTCTGCCTGTTTCAGTTTTGGTAGTTTATATGTTTCTAGGAATTTTTCCATTTTTTTCCAGATTGCCCAATTCGTTGGCATGTGATTGCTCAAAATATTCTCTTATAATTGTATTTCTGTGGTGTTGGTTGTGATCTCTCCTCTCTCATTAGTGCTTTTATTTATTTGAAATCCCTTCTCTTTTCTTTTTGATAAGTCTAAGGGTCTATCATTTTTTTATGTTCAATTACCCAACATATAATACATCATTAGTTTTTTATGTAGTGTTCAACGATCCATTAGTTGCGTATGACGTCCAGTGCTCATCACAGCACATTTTTCCCATTCAGCACAATTTCCTGCCACTCTCTTCTGGACTGCCAGCTTTCAGTGGACAAGTCTGCTGCTAATCTTATGTGTCTACCCTTGTAGGTTAAGGACTTTTTGTCCCTAGCTGTTTTCAGAATTTTCTCTTTATCTTTGTATTTTTCAAGTTTCACTGTGATATGTTTTGGTGCTGACCTGTTTTTGTTGAACTTTGAGAACTTGAGGAGAGTTTTCTATGCCTCTTGGTCTTAAATGCCTTTTTTCTTCTCCAGATTAGGAAGCTCTAAGCCATCATTTGCTAAAAACAAACAAACAAACAAACAAACAAAACAAAAAACAAAAAACAAACCTTCCCCAATCTTATTTTCCTGGCACTCCTATGATATGGATATTATTGCAATTTGTGAAATCGCTGAGTTCTCTAGGTCTTCCTACATGATCTAAGAGTTTTCTTTCCCTCTTTTCAGCTTCACTATTTGCCATAATTTTATCTTGTGTATCACCTATCAATTCCTCTGCCTCTTCCATCATCTTTGTGATTTCATCTGGTCAGTTTTGTATCTCAGTTATAGCATTTTTTATTTGGAACTGACTAGTTTTGGGGACTTTTATCTCTGCAGCCAGGGTTTCTCTGGTGTTTCCTATGCTTGTTTCAAGCCCAGCTAGAATTCTTATGACTGTTATTCTAAATTCTTATTCAGATAAATTGCTTAAGTCTGTTTTGAGCAAGTCCCTGGCTGTGGTTTCTTCTGGATCTTTCTTTGGGTGAGAATTCCTCTGTCTTGTCATTTTGACTATGGTTCTGTCTTTTGCGTATTGTGAAAGCTTGTTGTTTCCTGCTCCTAATAGCAACACTATATTAAGCACTGTCTAGGGACTCAAGAAGTGTTCCTGTGCTGTGTGCTGTGTGCTGTGCGCACTATAATGTTGCGTTTCGGCTGTTCTTTCCCACAGGCTAGTCCTCTGCAGATTTTCTCTTTGCTTGCAGTGGGGAGTTTTTGGACCTTTAACTAGGTGTGCTTTGGTTTGTTTGTTAAGATAAACCTGCAATAAAAAAAAAAACAAAAAACAGAAAGAAAAAAGCCTGATCCGAGAAAAGAAACAAGAAAGGAAACAGATAAACAAAAATATATAAACTAATTGTGAAGAAAAAGAAAGAAGGGGAAAAAAAGAAAGGGAAAAAATTATTCCAAAAAAATGAGAAAAGGAAACAAACGAGCCAAAAAATGAACAAAAAACTATAACCTGATGCCAAACGGGGCGTGGCGGGGGGAAGCTTAAAAAAGAAGAAAACATAAAAAAGCCAGGTCCTCTTTCCACTGCAACTGAGTTTGATGCTTTGGAGCACTCTTTGATCAGTAGGCTCAATGTATGTGGAGGGCCTGTGTTGGTCTTCGGAGGGAGAGACCTGTATCACTGCCTCCCAGTCAGACCTGTCCTTGTAAAGATTCCCCTGCCAGGCCTGGGGTGTGCCTGGGAGGGGGGCAGCGTTTGGTGTAAGTGACTCCAGCCTCTGCTGAAGACACTGTGTTTCTTCTCACTGAAGTCCGAATGTGCTGGTGGGCAGGGGAATAGAAAATGGAGTCACCCACCCTCTCGTCCCTAGGGAAGGGAATTAGCAGCTGCTGATCAACAAGAGGACCTCACAGAAAAGTGAACAGTCTTCTCTCCTATGTACCAGGTTTTCATCAGATTACTTCCCTCAACCTGTCTGTGCCTGGCCATCAGCACACACAGTGACACAGTTCTCTTGTGTTTTATCTCTGGCTAACAGCTGGGATTCTTTTTTTTTTTTTTAATTCAATTGGCCAACATATATAATACATCATGAGTTTCAGAGGTAGTGTTCAATAATTCACCAGTTGCATATAACACACAGTACTCATCACGGCATGTGCCCTCCTTAATGCCCATTACACAGTTACCTGACCCCCCACCCACCACACCTGCCACAACCCTCAGTTTGTTTCCCAGAGTTAAGAGTCTCTCACAGTTTTGTCTCCCTCTGATTTCTTGCCATTCAGTTTTCCCTCCCCTACCTTTTGATCCTCTGCACTATTTCTTATATTCCACAAATGAGTGAAACCATATAATAATAGTCTTTCTCTCATTGACTTATTTCACTTAGCATAATACCCTCCGGTTCCATCCGTGTCAATGTAAATGGTAAGGATTCATCCTCTCTGATGGCTGAGTAATATTCCATTGTGTCTATGAACCACGTCTCCTTTATCCATTCATCTGTCAAAGGACATCTTGGCTCCTTCCATAGTTTGGCTATTGTGGACATTGCTGCTATGAACATTGGGGTGCATGTGCCCCTTCTTTTCATGACTTCTAGATATTTGGGTTAAATACCCAGTAGTGCTATTGCTGGGTTGTAAGGTAGCTCTATTTTTAACATCCTGAGGAACTTCCATACTGTTTTCCAGAGTGACAGTACCAGCTTGAATTCCCACCAACAGTGTAAGAGGGTTCCCCCTTCGCCACAACCTTGCCAACATTTGTTGTTCCATGTCTTGTTAATTTTAGCCATTCTGACTGGTGTAAATTGGTATCTCATTGTGGTTTTGATTTGTATTTCCTTGATGCCAAGTGATGTGGAGCATTTTTTTCATGTGTGCACTGACCAGTTTTATGTCTACTTTGGAGAAGTGTCTGTTCATGACTTTGGGCCATTCCTTTACTGAATTAATTGTGTTTTACAGGTTGAGTTTGAGAAGTTCTTCTTAGGTCGTGGATACCAGCCCTTCATCTATAATGTCATTTGGAAATATCTTCTCCCATTCCGTGGGTTGCCTTTTAGTTTTGTTGACTGTTTCCTTTCCTGTGCAGAGGATTTCTATATTGAGGAAGTACCCATAGTTCATTTTTGCTTTTGTTTTCCTGGCCTTTAGAGCTCTGTCTTGCAAGAAGTTGCTGAGGATGAGATTGAAGAGGCTGCTGCCTGTGTTCTCCTCTAGGATTTTGATGGATTCCTGTCTCACATTGCGGTCTTTCATCCATTATGAGTTTAACTTTGTGTATGGTGTAAGAGAATGGTCCAGTTTCATTCTTCTGCATGTGACTATCCAATCTTCCCAGCACCAGTTATTGAAGAGAGTGTTTTTTTTCTATTGGATATTCTTCCCTTCTTTCTTGAAGACCATAGAGTTGAGGGTACATTTCTGGAGACTCTGTTCGGTTTGGCTGATCTATGGTCTGATTTGTTTGTTTGTTTGTTTGTTTGTTTTGCCAGTACCCTGCTGTCTTGATGATCACAGCTTTGTCATATAGCTTGAAGTCAGGCACTGTGATGCCCCCAGCTTTGGTTCTCATTTTCAGCATTCCCCTCCTGATTCAGGGTTTTGTCTGATTCCATACAAATTTTAGGACTGTTTCTTCCAGCTCTGAAAACTTTCCCTGGTAGTTTGATAGGGATTGCATTGCATGTGTAGATTGCTCTGGGCAGCATAGTCATTTTCACAATGTTTATTCTTCCAATCCGTGAGCATGGATTGTTTTTCCATCTCTTTGTGTCTTCCTCAATTTCTTTCATAAGTATTCTGTAAGTTTCTGTTATACAGATCCTTTACATCTTTGGTTAGGTTGATTCCTAGGTATCTTATGGTTTTGGGTGCAATTGTAAATGGGATCGATTCCTTAATTTCTCTTTCTTCAGTCACATTGTTCGTGTATAGAAATGCAACTGATTTCTGTGCATTGATTTTGTAGCCTGCCATGTTGCTGAATTGCTGTACGAGTTCTAGCAATTTGGGGGTGGAGTCTTTGGGGTTTTCCACATAAAGTATCATGTCATCTGCGAAGAGAGAGAGTTTGACTCCTTCTTTGCCAATTTGAATGCCTTTTATTTCTTTTTGTTGTCTGATTGCTGAGGCTAGGACTTCTAGTACTATGGTGAACAATAGTGGTGAGAGTGGGTATCCCTGTCGTGTGCCTCACCTTAAGGGAAAAGCTCTCAGTTCTTCCCCATTGAGAATGATATTCACTCTGGGCTTCTCACAGATGGCTTTTATGATATTGAGATATGTTCCCTCTATCCCTAACCTTTGAAGAGTTTTAATCAGGAAAAGATGCTATAATTTGTCAAATGCTTTCTCTGCATCCATTGAGAGGATCATATAGGTCCTTGTCTCCTCTTCTTATTAATGTGCTCTATCATGTTGATTGATCTGCAAATCTTGAGCCACCCTTTCATCCCAGGAATAATCCCACCTTGTCCTGGTGAATATTCCTTTTAATGTCCTGTTGGACACTACTGACTATTATCTCGTTGAGTATTTTGGCATCTATATTCATCAGGGATATTGGTCCGTAATTCTCCTTTTTGGTGGGGTCCTTGCCTGGTTTGGGGATTAAGGTAATGCCAAGGGAGAACAAAGCATGGGCCCAAGGCGCCTCTCGACTCAACTCTTGTTTCCCCGACGCTAGGCCGTCTGCCCCATGCGTGCGTTTGGTCCTGTGTGCCAGCCACCCAACTCAGAGGAATGAAAGTGTAGAGAAGCCATGCGTCAGCAAAGAGCGCCCTTCCTGAGCGCGAACTTCATCCGTTGTGTGCCTTTGCGAAAGCATGAGAAATGGGGCCGAAACCCAACGCTGACTGGGAAACAGGCCTGTAAGGAGGGCTGCTCTCGGCTCACCTCTTGTCTTCGGAGGTTAGCACTGCTGTACAACCGTGGGCCTGGGTGCCTCGGTACCGTACCAGGCCGTTAACACAAAGGAGCGGTGCTGTAGAGTTACTGGCCTTGGCTAACACTGCGGTTCCCGAAGCGGGAGGAACGGTTCAGTGTACGCCTGTGGGAGACTGGGGAGAGGGTCCAATACGCGCAACCGGGGGAGAAACAGGGTCGCGCAGGAGGCCGCTGTCAACTCACCTCTTGTTCCGTGAGGCTACTACAGTCGCCCCGTGTGTGCGTGCAGGCTTCCAAGCAGCCACCTAAAGGCGACGGAACAAGCTGTAGAGAGTCCGTGCCTCACCTGACAAACCCCTTTCCTGAGATTGGAAGCATTTTGTTGTGGGCGTGCGTGAGAGCACTTGCAAGGGCGTCGCAACCCTAAATCCGAGTGAGACTCGGGCTGGGGCAGAAGGCAGCACACGATTCCCCGCTTCTTCCATGAGGCCAGCTCTGCGGCGCCACGTTGGCGTGGAAGTCTAATCGGCTAGCACACATACTAACTCAAGGCAGCAACCGTGTAGGGAAACCGTGCTTTAGCTACCGTCGACCTCTCTGAGGGAGGAAGCAGTTGACGGCCTACCGTGGCTGAGAGCCTGGGGAACGGGTTCCACCCATAAAGGCGAAGGGAGGAGAAAGAGGCCGGTGCCGGAGGCCCCTCTCGCCTCTGCTCTTGCCACCCGAAGCTAACACCGCCGCTCCGTGTGTGCCTGGAACGCTCAGGGCTCGACACCGGCTGGGAAGGAAGAAGCCTGGAAGGAATCCCGGCTCCAACTCACAGCGCCACTTCAGAACGTGGCCGCATGTTCAAGCGCGCTTGGGTGCGCCCTGGCGGGTGGGTCCGAGCAGAATGCCGAGGGAGGAAAGAGGCGTGGGCAGAAGGCACCTCTCGACTCAACTCTGCTTTCGGGAAGCTAGGTGTTTTGCCCCGTGTGCGCGAGTAGACCTAGAGCCACCCACCTACGTAAAGGCACAACACTGTGGAGAACCCGTGACTCAGCAAGCGTCGCCCTGCCACAGCGTGAACTTCACCTGGTGTGGGTTTTGGTGAGAGCATGAGACATGGGACCTCAAGGCAACTCCGAGCGGGAAACGCGTCTCTGCCAGTGAGTGCAAAGGCGTATTCTGAGTGAGACTCCGGCCGCGGCGGACGGCAGAACACGACTCCCCACTTGGTTTACGAAGCTCCCACTACGGCCCCCCTTTCCGTGTGAGTTCGTTGCTAGCGTACTAAGTCGGAGCCACGGCAGTGTAGCGAAACCGTGCTTCAGCTACCGTCGACCTTTCTGAGGGAAGAAGCAGCTACCGTGTCCCGTGGGGGGAGAGCCTGGGGAACCGGCGAAGGAGAACAGGCCCGCGCAGAAGGCACCTACGAGGACTCCGCTCTTGCGACCCGAAGCTACCGCTACTGCTCCCTGGGTGTTTGGAACGCTCAGTGCTAACACGGACTTGGAAGAAACAAGCTGTGAAAGAAGCCCAGCTTGGCAACATTTCCATCTGTGCTTGTGTGCCAACCTGGGAAATGGGTCCCAGCCGAACTCCAAGGGAGAACAAAGCATGGGCCCAAGGCGCCTCTCGACTCAACTCTTGTTTCCCCGACGCTAGGCCGTCTGCCCCATGCGTGCGTTTGGTCCTGTGTGCCAGCCACCCAACTCAGAGGAATGAAAGTGTAGAGAAACCCTCTCTCAATGAACATCTTCTTTGATGAACAGAGAAACATTTTCCAATGAATGTATGGAAGCCTAAGGAAAGTGCTGTATATTTAATTCTAAGAAAGAATGCCATATAGAAACCATCTTTCAACTCACATCTTCCGTTATGAAGATGGAGGCACATGCAAGTGTTTGTGAAAGCGTAAGCAAAATGCTATATACTTAATTCCAAGAAACAAGTCTGTGTAGATAGAATGCAACTTCGAACTAATACCTTGACTTATGAAGATACAGGCGTTTTCAAATATGTGTGTTGAAAGTTAAACAAAGTGCCATAAACTTAACTCTAAGAAACAATACTGTAGAGAAACCATCCCTTACCTAACATGTTCTTTCCAGAAGATAGAAGTATTATCAAAAGTGTGTCTGAAACATAAGGAAAAGTGAAATGTACTTAACTCAGAGGACCAAGTCTGTAAAGAGTGCAAATTTGAACTAATATCTTGTTCCATGGAGATAACAGAGTTTTCAGATATATGTAGGGAAGCTTAAGGAAAGTGACATAAACGTAACTCTAAGGAACAACATGGGAGAGAAACCAAATTTCAACTAACATCTCTCCTGAAGATGGAAGCATGTTGAAAGGGTGTGTTAGAGTGTAAAGGTAGTGCCATATTATTAGTCTAAAAAACAAGTCTGTGTAGAATTCATCTTTCCACAAAATCTTGTTTCATGTAGATCAAAGTGATTTCAAATGTACGTGTGGAAGCCCAGGCAAAGTGCCAAATACTTAATTTTAAGAAAGAGTACTGTAGAAAAAACGGTGTTCAATGAATCCCTTCTCTACTGAAGACGGAAGCACATTCAAAAGTATGTGTGATAGCACAAGGAAAGTGCGATGGACGTAACTCTGAAGCAACACGGTAAAAGAAACCATGTTTAAACTAAATAATTTCAGGAAGACATGTATTTTCAAAACAGTGTGAAACAACCCTGGGCACGGATTCGATACAAAACTCAGAGGGAGAAACAACACCGTGCAGAGGTCACCTCCTGACTCACCTCTTCCTGAAGCTTGCACTAACGATCCATGTGTGCTTTGAATGCTAAGTGCTCGACACTTGGAAGAAACAAACCTGGGAGGAACACGAACATCAGCTCACACCGTCTCTCCACAGGGTGGCAGCATTTGGCAGTATGCTTGTGTGAAAACCTGGGGAATGGATCCCATCCACAATTCCGAGGGAGAACTGGGACCATGCCAGAGGCAATCTCGATTCAGCTCTTCTTTCGGGAAGCAATGCTGCTGCCCTGAATGGGCGTGTACTTCTAAGTGCCATCCACCTAATGCAAAGGAACAAAATTGTAGAGAACCCGTGCCTCAGCAAAGATAGCCCTTCTTGAACATGGAATTCATCTGTTGTGTGCTTCTGTGAGAGCACGGAAAAATGGGACCCAAAGGTAATTCCTGGTGAGAAAAAGGACTCTGAGGAAGGCTGCTCTTGACTCACCTGTTGTTTTAGGAAGTTACCACTGCTGTACCTCGTGTGCCTGGATGCATAGGCACCAGGCTACTAACACAAAGAATCAATACTGCAGAGTTACCAAGCTTCAGCTAACATCGCCATTCCTGAAGTTGGAAGAATTTTGCAGTGTCCGAGGTTGAGAGCCTGGGGAACGGGTCCCATGTGGGAAATCGAGTGAGAAAAAGGATCGTGCAGAAGGCAGCTCTCACTCACATCTTGTTTCATGAGGCTAGTACCATGGCCCTGTGTGTGCATGCAGGCCAAAAGCCAACCACCTAACTCAAAAAGACAACGCTGTAGAGAATCCGTTCTTCAGCTTAAATAGCCTTTGCTGAGAGTGGAAGCATATTGCTGTGTGCGTGCGTGAGAGATCTGCAAGTGAGTCCGAAACCATATTCCGAGTGAGACTCAGGCTGGGGCAGAAGGCAGAAAACGACTCCCCACTTGTTTCGTGAAGACAGCACTGCGGCCCCACTTTGGCAAGGAAGTCTAATTGCTAGCGTACTAACTTGAAGAAACAACACAGTAGAGGGACCGTATTTTAGCTAGCATCGCTGTTCCAGAGGGTGGAAACATTTTTAGTGTGTGGGCATGAGCCCGGAAATGATCCATAAATCACTCCGCGAGAGAAACGACTTCGTGCAGAAGGCACCTCTCGAATCAGCTCTAGTTTCGTGAAGCTAGCACTCCACCTGCATGTGTGCGTGGAGGTCTAAGTTCCAGTACCTCGCTCGAAGGAATTACACTGTAGAGAAACCGTGCTTTAGCTACCGTCGACCTCTCTGTGGGCGAAAGCAGTTTACAAGGTACCATATGGAGAGCCTGGGGAACGAGTTCCATACGTAAAACCGAGGCAGAAGCAGACAGTGCGGAAGGAACCTCTTGACCCAGCTCTTGCTACCTGAAGCTAACATTACTGATCCATGTGTGCTTGGAACGCAAAGTGCTCAGCCCTGACTTGGAATAAAGAAGCCTGTGAAGAATCCTAGCTTCAGCTCACTTCACCTCTCCACAGGGTGGCAGCATTTTGAACTGTGCTTGTGTGCAAACCTGGGGAATGGGTCCCAGCGTAATTACGAGGGAAAATAAGCATTGGCCAAAGGCACCTATCGACTGAACTCATGTTTCAGGAATCTAGGTCTGTTGCCCCCTGTGGGCATGTAGTCCTAAGTGCCATCCACCTAACTCAAAGGAACAAAACACTAGAGAACCCGTGCCTTAGCAAAGATCACCCTTCCTGAGCGTGAACTTCGTCTGTTGTGTGATTTTGTGAAAGCATGAGAAATCGGACCTAAACGTAACACTGAGAAACAGACCTGTAAAGAAGGCTGCTCTTGACTCACCACTTGTTTTAGGAGGTTAGCACTGCTATACCCTGTGTGTCTGGATGCCTAGGTGCAGGCTACTAAGTCAAAGAATCAAAGCTGTACAGTTACCAAGCTTTAGCTAACATTGCCGTTCTTGAAGCTGGACAAATTTTACAGTGTTCGTGTATGAGAGACCGGGGAACGGGTCCCATACGAGAAATCGAGTGAGAAACAGGATCGTGCAGAAGGCAGCTCTCACTCACCTCTTGTTTCATGAGGCTAGTCGTGTGGCTCTGTGTGTGCGTGCAGGCGTAAAGCCAGCCACATCACTCGAAAAGAGAACACTGTAGAGAACCCATGCTTCAGCTTAAATAGCCTTGCCTGCGAGTGGAAGCATTTGGCTGTGAGAGTGCGTGAGAGCACTGCAAGGGAGTCTGAAACCATATTCCGAGTGAGACTCAGCTCCGGCAGAACGCAGAAAACAACTCCCCACACTTGTTTCATGAAGTCAGCACTGTGGCCCCACTTTGCACGGAAGTCTAATTGCTAGCGTACTAACTCAAAGAAACAGCACTTAGAGGGACTGTGTTTTAGATAGCGTTGCTGTTCCAGAGGGTGGAAACACTTTCAGTGTATGTGCGTGAGAGCCTGGGGAAAGATCCCATAAATCACTGGGCAAGAGAAATGGCTTTGTGCAGAGGCATCTCTCAAATCAGCCCTAGTTTCACGAAGCTAGCACTCCTGCATGTGTGCGTGGAGGCCTAAGTTCCAGGCACCTCCCTCGAAGGAACAACACTAGAGACACCGTGCTTTAGCTATCACCGAACTCTCGGTGGAGGAAGTATACTGTGTACTGTGGCTGAGAGCCCAGGGAACGGGATCCCTACGTAAACCCGAGGGAGAAAAAGGCCAGTGCCGAAGACACCTCTCGACTCAGCTCTTGTTTCTGAGGCTAGGACCGTTGCCCCGAGTGTGCGTGCAGGCCGAAAACCAACCGCCTAATTTGAAGGAACAATACTGTAGAGAATCCATGCTTCAGCTAAAATAGCCGTTCCTGAGGGTGGAAGCATTTTGCTGTGTACATGCATGAGAGCACTGCAAGTGAGTCCAAAAACATTTGCTGAGTGACACTCAGGCCGCGGCAGAAGGCAGAACACGACTTCCCACTTCTTTCATGAAGCTAGCAATGCGGCCCCACTTTTGCATGCAAGTGTAATGGCTAGCGTGCTAACTCAAAGCAACAACAGCATAGAGAAACCGTGCTTTAGCTACCGTCGACCTCTCTGAGAGAGGAAGCAGTTGACGGGGTACCGTGGGTGAGAGCCTGGGGAACGGGTTCCATACGTAAAAGCAAGGAAGAAACAGGCTGGTGCAGAAAGCACCTCTCGACTCAGCTCTTGCTATCTGAAGCTAACATTACTGCTCCATGTGTGCTTGGAACGCTCAGTGCTCGACACTGTCCTGGAAGAAACAAGCCTGTAAAGGATCACAGCTTCAACTCACTTCGCTTCTTCAGATGGTGGCAGCATTTTCAAGTGTGCTTGTGTGCAAACCTGGAGAATGGGTCCAAGCATAATTCCAAGGGAGAAAGAAGCATGGGCAAAAGGTACCTCTCGACTGAACTCTTCTTTCAGGAAGCTAAGTCTGTTGCCCCGTGTTGGGGAGTAGTCCTAACAGCCATCCACCTAACTCAAAGGAACAAAACTGCAGAGAACCCATGACTCAGCAAACATCGCCCTTCCTCAGCGTGAACTTCATCTGTTGTGTGCTTTGATGAAAGCATGAGAAATGGGACCTCCACGTAACTGTGAGCGAGAAACAGGCCTCTAAGGAGGCTGCTCTCGACCAACCTGCTGTTTTAGGATGTTAGCACGACTGTACCCTGTGTGTCTGGATGCCTAGGTGCCAGGCTACTAAGTCAAAGAATCAAAGCTGTAGAGTTACCGCACTTGAGCTAATATTGCCGTTCTTGAAGCTAGAGGTCTTTACAGTGTTCGTGTATGAGAGACCGGGGAACAGGTCCCATACGTGAAATCGACTGAGAAACAGGATCGTGCAGAAGGCCGCTCTGACTCATCTCTTGTTTCATGCGGCTAGTCGCGTGGCCCCGTGTGTGCATGCAGGTGTAAAGCCAGCCACCTCACTCGAAAAGACAACACTGTAGAGAACCCGTGCTTCAGCTTAAACAGCCTTTCCTTCGAGTGGAAGCATTTTGCCATGAGTGTGCGTGAGATCACTGCAAGTGAGTCTGAAACCATATTCCGAGTGAGACTCAGGCTGGGGCAGAAGGCAGAGAATGACTCCCCACTTGTTTCATGAAGCCAGCACTGCAGCCCCACTTTGCATGGAAGTCTAATTGCTAGCGTACTAACTCGAAGAAACAGCACCGTAGAGGAACCGTGTTATAGAAAGCATCAATGTTCCGGAGGGTGGAAACACTTTCAGTGTGTGTGCGTGAGAGCCTGGGAAACGATCCCATAAATTACTGGGCGACAGAAACGGCTTCGTGCAGAGGCACCTCTCGAATCAGCTTTAGTTTCACGAAGCTAGCACTCCTCCGGCATGTGTGCGTGGAGGCCTAAGTTCCAGGCACCTCCCTCGAAGGAACAACACTGTGGAGAAATCATGCTTGAGATACCACCAATCTGTCAGTGGGAGGAAGCAGTATACTGTGTACTGTGGTGACAGCCCAGGGAATGGCTTCGCTACGTAAACCCGAGGGAGAAAAAGGCCAGTGCCAAAGACACCTCTCTACTCAGCTCTTGTTTCTGAGGCTAGTACCGTTGCCCCGTGGGTCCGTGCAGGCCGAAAGCCAACCACCTAACACGAAGGAACGACACTGTAGAGAATCCGAGTTTCAGCTAAAATAGCCGTTCCTGAGGGTGGAAGCATTTTGCTGTGTGCATGCGTGAGAGCACTGCAAGTGAGTACAAAACCATTTTCTGAATGAGACTCAGGCCACGGCAGAAGGCATAACACGACCACCCACTTGTTTCATGAAACTAGCGCAACGGCCCCACTTTTGCATGGAACTCTAATCGCTAGCATACTAACTTGAAGCAACAACAGTGTAGAGAAAACATGCTTTAGCTACCGTCCACCTCTCTGAGGGAGGAAGCAGTTTACGGAGTACCATGGGTGAGAGCCTGGGGAACGGGTTCCATACGTAAAGGCGAAGGAGAAACAGGCCGGTGCAGAAGGCACCTCTCGACTCAGCTCTTGCTACATGAAGCTAACACTACTGCTCCATGTGTGCTCGGGATGCTCAGTGCTCAACACTGTCCTGGAAGAAACAAGCCTGTAAAGAATCACACCTTCAACTCACTTCGCCTCTCCACAAGCTGGCAACATTTTCAACAGTGCTTGTGTGCCAACCAGGGGAATGGGTCCCAGCAGAATTCCAAGGGGTATATAAGCATGGACCAAAAGCACCTCTCGAATCAACTCTTCTTTTGTGAAGCTAGGTCGTCTGCTCCATGTGTTTGTGTAGTCTTAAATGCCATCCACCTAGCGCATAGGAACAAAACCGGAGAGACCCCGTGCCTCAGCAAAGAACGCCCTTCCTGAGCGCAAACTTCATCTGTTGTGTGTTTTGGTGAAAGTGTGAGAAATGGGACCTAAACCTTACTCTGACTGAGAAACAGGCCTGTAAGGAAGGCTGCTCTCGACTCACCTCCTGTTTTAGGAGGTTCCCATTGCTGTACCCTGTGTGCCAGGATGCCTAGGTACCTGGCCACTAACACTAAGAATCAATGCTGTACATTTACTGGCTTTAGTTTACATTGTCATGCCTGAAGCAGGAGGAAATGTACAGTGTAAGTCCATGAGAGACCGGGGAAATGGTCCCATACGTGAAATCGAGGGAGAAAGAGGGACACGCAGGATGCAGCTCTCAACTCACCTCTTGTTTCATGAGGCTTATACCATTGCCCGGTGTGTGCGTGCAGGCCTAAAACCAGCCACCTGACTCAAAGAAACAAACTGTAGAGAATCTATGCTTCACCTTAAAAAGCGTTTCTTGAGATGGGAAGCATTTTGTTGTATGCGTGCGTTAGACCACTGTAAGTGGGTCCCAAACCTAAATCCGAGTGCTCAGGCCGCGGCAGAAGGCAGAACACAACTCCCTACTTGTTTCATGAAGCCAGCACTGCGGCCCCCCTTTTGCATGGAGGTCTAATTGCTAGCCTACTGATTCGAAGAAACAGTACTGTAGCGGGACTGTGTTTATATAGCGTCCCTGTTGCGGAGGGTGGAAACACATTCAATGTATGTGCGTGAGAGCACTGAAGGGGGGGTCAAACCTATATCCGAGTGAGGATCAGGCCACGGTAGAAGGAAGAACATGACTCCCCTCTTGTTTCTTGAAGCTAGCACTGTGGCCCCACTTTTGCATGCAATCTAATCTCTAGCGCCCTAACACGAAGAAACAGTGTAGAGAGTCCATGTCTTAGCTACCGTTAAGCACTCTGATGGAGGAAGCAGTTGACAGTGTACCATGGGTGAGAGCCTGGGGAACGGGTTCCATATGTAAAGGCAAAGGAGTAACAGGCCGGTGCAGAAGGCACCTCTCGACTCAGCTCTTGTTACCTGAAGCTAACACTACTGCTCCATGTGTGCTTGGAACCCTCAGTGCTCGACACTGACTTGGAAGAAACAAGCTTGTAAAGAATCCCAGCTTCAGCTCATTTCGCCTCTTTAGAGGGTGGCAGCAATTTCAAGTGTGCTTATGTGCCAATCTGGGGAACAGGTCCCTGCATAATTCTGATGAAGAAAGAAGCATGCACAGAAGGCACCTCTCGACTCGACTCTTCTTTCGGGAGGTTAAGTCTGTTGCCCCGTGTGTGCGAGTAGACGTAAGAGCCATCCACCTAAAAGTAACAAAACTGTAGAGAACTCGTGACTCAGCAAACATCACTCTTCCTCACTGTGAACTTCTTCTGTTCTTTGCTTTTGTGAAAGGATGAGAAATGTGACCTCCACTTAACTCTGAACGATAAGGAGGCTGCTCTCGACTGACCCGCTGTTTTAGGATGTTAGCACAGGTGTACCCTGTGTTTCTGGATGCCTGGATGCCAGGCCACTAAGTCAAAGAATAAAAGCTGTAGATTTACCGAACTTGAGCTAACATTGCCGTTCCTGAAGCCAGAGGAATTTTACAGTATTCGTGTATGAGAGACCGGGGAATGGGTCCCATACTTGAAATTGAGTGAGAAACAGGATCGGGCAAAAGGCATCTCTCATGCACCTCTTGTTTTATGAGTCTAATACTGTTGCCCCATGTGTCCGTACAGCCCTAAAACCAGCCACCTAACTCATAGAAACAAACTCTAGAGAATCTGTGCTTCACCTTAAAAACCCTTTCCTGAGATTGGAAGCCTTTTGTTGTGTGCATGCGTAAGAGCCCTGCAAGTGCATCCCAAACCTAAATCCGAGTGAGGCTCAGGCCGTGGCAGAAGGCAGAACAAGACTCCCCACTTGTTACATAAAGCTAGCACTGCAGCCCCACTTCTGAATGTGAGTTAATTGCTAGCGTACTAACTCGATGAAAAAACAGTGTAGACAAACTGTGCTTTAGCTACCGTCCACCACTCTGAAGTAGGAAGCAGTTGACAGTGTACCGTGAGCGAGAGCCTGGGGAAGGGATTCCATACCTAAAGCCAAAGGAGTAACAGGCCGATGCATAAGGCAGCTCTGGTTAGCCATTCCTACCTGAAGCTATCACTACTGCTCCATATGTGCTTGGAACGCTCAGTGCCTGACAATGAGTTGGAAGAAACAAGTCTCTAAAGAATCCCAGCTTCAACTCATTTCGCCTCTCTACAGGGTGGCAGCAATTCCAAGTGTGCTTGTGTGCCAACCTGGGGAATGGGTCCCAGCAGAATTCCAAGGGAGAAGGAAGCATGAGCAGAAAGCACCTCTCGACTCAACTCTTCTTTCTGGAAGGTAGGTCTGTTGCCCCGTGAGTGCGAGTAGACCTAAGAGCCATCCATCTAACGGAAAGGAACAAAACTGTAGAGAACCCGTGACTCAGCAAACATCGCTCTTCTTCAGCGTGAACTTCAACTGTTGTGTGCTTTTGTGAAAGCATGAGAAATGGGACCTCCACGTAACTCTGAGCGAGAAACAGGCCTCTAAGGAGCCTGCTCTTGACCAACCTGCTGTTTTAGTATGTTAACACTGCTGTACCCTGTGTGTCTGGATGCCTAGATGCCAAGCTACTAAGTCAAAGAATCAAAGCTGTAGAGTTACCCAACTTGAGCTAACATTGCCATTCTTGAAGCCGGAGGAAGTTTACAGTGTTCGTGAATGAGAGACCGGGGAACAGGTCCCATATGTGAAATCGAGTGAGAATCAAGATCGTGCAGAAGGCAGCTCTCACTCACCTCTTCTTTCATGAGACTATTCCCGTTTCCCCATGTGTGCATGCAGGCATAAATCAGCCACCTCACTCGAAAAGACAACACTGTAGAGAACCCGTTCTTCAGCTTAAAATGCCTTTCCTGAGAGTGGAAGCATTTTGCGGTGAGCGTGCGTGAGAGCACTGCAAGGGAGTACAAAACCATATTCTGAGTGAGACTCAGGTTGGGGCAGGAGGCAGAATACGACTCCCCACTTGTTTCATGAAGCCAGCACTGCAGCCCTAATTTGAACGTAAGTCTAATTGCTAGCGTACTAACTCCAAGAAACAACAATGTAGAGAAACCGTGCTTTAGCTACCATCCATCACCCCGAGGGAGGAAGCAGTTGACGGTGTACCATGGGTGAGAGCCTGGGGAACGGGATCCATACGTAAATGCGAAAGGAGTAACAGGCCGGTGCAGAAGGCACCTCTGGACTGAGCTCTTGTTACCTGAAGCTAACACTACTGCTCCATGTGTGCTTGGAACGCTCAGTGCTCAACACTGACTTGGAAGAACCAAGCCTGTAAAGAATCCCAGCTGCAACTCACTTCACCTCTCCACAGGGTGGCAGCATTTCCAAGTGTGTTTGTCTGCCAGCCTGGGGAATGGGTCCCAGCAAAATGCCAATGGAGAAAGAAGCATGCGCAGAAGGCACCTCTCGACTCAACTCTTCTTTCAGGAAGATACGTCTGTTGCCCCATGTGTGGGAGTAGACCTAAGCCTGGGGAACGGGTTCCATACATAAAAGGGAGGGTGAAACATGCTGGTGCACAAGGCACCTCTTGACTCAGCTCATCCTACATGAAGCTAACAGTGCTCAACACTGACTTGGAAGAAACAAGCCTGTAAAGAATCCCAGCTGCAACTCACTTCACCTCTCCACAGGGCGGCAGCATTTCCAAGTGTGTTTGTCTGCCAACCTGGGGAATGGGTCCCAGCAAAATTCCAATGAAGAAAGAAGCATGCGCAGAAGGCACCTCTCGACTCAACTCTTCTTTCGTGAAGCTAGGTCATCTGCCCCATGTGTGCAGGTAGTCCTAAGTGCCATCCACCTAACTCAAAGGAACAAAACTGTAGAGAACCCATGCCTCAGCAAAGATCGCCCTTCCTGAGCTAGAACTTCATCTGTTGTGTGTTTTTGTGAAAGCATGAGAAATGGGACCTAATTGTAAGTCTGACTGAGAAACAGGCCCGTAAGGAAGGCTGCTCTCGACTCACCTCTTGTTTTAGGTTAACACTGCTGTACCCTGTGTGCCTGGATGCCTAGGTACCAGGCCATGAACACAAAGAATCGATGCCGTAGAGTTACCGGCTTTAGCTAACATTGCCGTTCTTGAAGCTGGAGGAATTTTATATTGTTCGTGTATGTTGACCGGGGAACGGGTCCCCTACTTGAAATCGACTGAGAAATCCACTGCAGAAGGCAACCTCTCACTCACTTCTTGTTTCATGAGGCCTGTGTTGTCTTGCAGGCTTAAACGCAGCCACCTAACTCGAAAGAACAATACTGTACAGAACCTGTTCTTCCGCTTAAATAGGCTTTCCTGAGAGTGGAAGCATTTTGCCGTGAGCTTGGGTGCGAGCACTTCAGTTGAATCTGAAACCATATTCTGAGTGAGACTCAGGCTTCGGCAGAAGGCAGGAAACGACTCTTCACTTGTTTCTTGAAGCCAGCACTGCGGGCCCACTTTGCATGGAAGTGTAATTGCCAGCATACTAACTCGAAGAACCATCACTGTAGAGGGACCGTGTTTTAGATAGCATCGCTGATCCGCAGGGTGGAAACACTTTTCAGTGTGTGTGCATGAGACCCTGGGAAACGATTCCACAAATCACTGGGCGACAGAAACGGCTTCGTGCAGAGGCACCTCTCGAATCAGCTCTAGTTTCACGAAGCTAGCACTCCTCCTGCATGTCTGCATGGAGGCCTAAGTTCCAGGCACCTCCCTTGAAGGAACAACACTGTACAGAAACCGTGCTTTAGCTACCGCCGATCTCTCAGTGGGAAGAAGCAATATACTGTGTACTGTGGGTGACAGCCCACGGAACAGCTTCCCTACGTAAACCCGAGGGAGAAAAAGGCCGATGCCGAAGACACCCCTCAACTAGGCTCTTGTTTATGAGGCTAGTACCGTTGCCCTGTGTGTCTGTGCACGCCAAAAGCCAACCACCTAACTCAAAGAAACAACACTGTAGAGGAGAGCCGTTCCTGAGGGTGGAAGCATTTTGCTGTGTGCATGCGTGAGAGCACTGCAAGCGAGTCCAAAACCATTTTCTGAGTGAGACTCAGGCCGCAGCAAAGGAAGAACACAACTCCCCACTTGTTCCATGGAGCTAGCACTGCGGCCCCACTTTTGTATGCAAGTCTATTTGCTAGCGTACTAACTCGAAACATCAACAGTGTAGAGAAACTGTGCTTTAGCTACCTTCGACCTCCCTGAGGGAGGAAGCAGTTAACGGGGTACTGTGGCTGAGAGCCTGGGGAACGGGTTCCATACGTAAAAGCGAGGGAGAAACAGGCCATTGCAGAAGGCACCTCCGGACTCAGCTCTTGCTACCTGAAGATCATACTACCGCTCAGTGTGTCCTTGGAACGCTCAGTGCTGGACACTGCCTTGGAAGAAAGAAGCCTGTAAGGAATCCCAGCTTTAACTCACTTCGCCTCTACGGCGGGTGGCAACATTTCCAAGTGTGCTTGTGTGGAAAACTGGGGAATGGGTCCCAGCGTAATTCCGTTGGAGAAGAAGCACTCGCAGAAGGCACCTCTCAACTCAACTCTTCTTTCAGGAAGATAGGTCTGTTGCCCCGTGTTTGCGACTAGTCCTAAGTGCCATCCACCTAACACAAAGGAACAAAACTGTAGAGAACCCGTGATTCAGCAAACATTGCTCTTCCTCAGTGTGAACTTCATCTGTTTTGTGGTTTTGTGAAAGCCTGAGATATGGGACCTAAACCTAACTCTGAGCGAGAAACAGGCCTCTAAAGAGGCTGCTGTCGTCCAACCTGGTGTTTTAGGATGTTAGCACTGCTCTACCCTGTGTGTCTGGATGCCTAGGTGCCAGGCTACTAATTCAAAGAATCAAAGCTGTAGCATTACTGAACTTTAGCTAATATTACCATTCTTGAAACTGGAGGAATTTTACAGTGTTCGTGTATGAGAGACCGGTGAAGGGTCCCATACGTGAAATCGAGTGAGAAACAGGATCATGCAGAAGGCAGTTCTCACTCATCTCTTGTTTCATGAGGCTAGTACCGTGGCCCCGTGTGTGCATGCAAGCGTAAAGCCAGCCACCTCCCTCGAAAAGACAACTCTGTAGAGAATCCGTTCTTCAGCTTAAATAGCCTTTCCTGAGATTGGAAGCCTTTTTCATGAGCTTGCGTGAGAGAACTTCAAGTGAGTCTGAAACCATATTTCCCAGTGAGACTCAGGCTCCAGCAGAAGGCAGAAAATGACTCCACACTTGTTTCATGACGCTAGCACTGTGGCCCCACTTTTGCATGGAAATCTAATTGCTAGCGTACTAACTCAAAGAAACAGCACTGTAGAGGGACAGCTTTTTATATAGCATCGTTGTTCCATTGGGTGGAAACACTTTGAGTGTGTGTGCGTGAGAGCCTGGGGAACGATCCCATAAATTGCTGGGCAAGAGAAACGGCTTCAGGCAGAGGCACCTCTCAAATCAGCTCTATTTTCACCACGGTAGCACTCTTCCTGCATGTGTGCATGGAAGCCTAAGTTCTAGGCACCTCCCTCGAAGGAACAACACTGTAGAGACACACTTAGCTACCGCTGATTTCTCTGTGGGAGCAAGCAGTATACTGTGTACTGTGGGTGAGAGCCCGGGGAACGGGTTCCCTACGTAAACCCGAGCGAGAAAAACCCGGTGCAGAAGGCACCTCTGGACTCAGCTCTTGCTACCTGATGCTAACACTACTGCCTCATATTTGCTTGGAAATCTCAGTGCTTCACACTGGCTTGGAAGAAACTAGCCTGTAAAGACTCCCAGCTTCAGCTCACTTCTGCTCTTCAGAGATTGGCAGCATTTTCAACTGTGCTTGCGTGCAAACCTGGGGAATGGGTCCCAGCATAATTCCGAGGGAGAAAGAAGCATGGGCAGAAGGCACTTCTCGACTCAACTCGTCTCTCAGGAAGCTAGGTCTCTTGCCCCGTGTGTGCGTGTAGTCCTAAGAGCCATCCACCTATCGCAAAAGAACAATCCTGTAGAGAACCCGTGCCTCAGCAAACATCGCCCTTCCTCAGGGTTAATTTCATCTGTTGTCTGCTTTTTTTTCTTTAAATTTTTTATTGTTATATTAGTCACCATACATCCCATCATTAGTTTTTGATGTAGTGTTCCATGGTTCATTGTTTTTGCATAACACCCGTGTTCCATGCAAAATGTGCCCTCTTTAATACCCATCATCAGGCTAACCCATCCCCCGCCCTTCTCCCCTCTACAACCCTCAGTTTGTTTTTCAGAGTCCATCGTCTCTCATGGTTCGTCTCCCCCAGCAGTTTCCCCCCCTTCATGTTTCCCTTCCTGCTATGTTCTTCTTCTTTTTATTTTTAACTTATATTGTATTATTTGTGTCAGAGGTACAGATCTGTGATTCAACAGTCTTGCACAATTCACAGCACTCACCATAGCAGATTCCCTCCCCAATGTCTATCACCCAGCCACTCCATCCCTCCCACCCCACCTCCACTCCAGCAACCCTCAGTTTGTCTCCTGAGATTAAGAATTCCTCATATCAGTGAGGTCATACAATACATGTCTTTCTCTGATTGACTTATTTCACTCAGCATAACACCCTCCAGTTCCATCCACGTCATTGCAAATGGCAAGATCTCATTCTTTTTGATGGCTGCATAATATTCCATTGTGTGTCTGTATACACACACACACACACACACACACACACACACACACACACACACACACACCACATCTTCTTTATCCATTCATCTGTCGATGGGCATCTTGGCTCTTTCCACAGTTTGGCTATTGTGGACATTGCTGCTATAAACATCGGGATGCAAGCACCGCTTTGGTTCCCTACATTTGTATCTTTGTGGTAAATACCCAGGAGCGCAATTGCTGGATCGTATGGTAGCTTTATTTTCAACTTTTTGAGGAACCTCCATACTGTTTTCCAGAGTGGCTCCACCAGCTTGCATTTCCACCAACATTGTACGAGGGTTCCCCTTTCTCCACATCCCCGCCAACATCTGTCGCTTCCTGACTTGTTAATTTTAGCCATTCTGACTGGTGTGAGGTGGTATCTCATTGAGGTTTTGATTTGGATTTCCCTGATGCCAAGTGACGTTGAACACTTTTTCATAGTCTGTTGACCATTTGGATGTCTTCTTTGGAAAAATATCTGTTCATGTCTTCTGCCCATTTCTTGATTGGATCATTTGTTCTTTGGGTGTTGAGTTTAAGAAGTTCTTTATAGATTTTGGATACTAGCCCTTTATCTGATATGTCATTTGCAAACATCTCTCATTTTGTCGGTGCGGCAGGCCCCTCTCCCAGAAGACAGGCTGGGAAAACAAGCAGCTAGCAACCCTGAGGTCCCTGGAAAACAGGTGCATCTTCCTTGGGTTGAGGTCAATAATTTGGACTCTATACATTCCCCCAACCACCCCTCAACAGAATGACTAGGAGGAGGAACCCCCAAAATAGGAAAGACTCAGAGATTATGACTTATGCCACAGATTTACAAATGGATTCAGATATAATCAAGATGTCGGAGATGGAATTCAGGCTAGCAATTGTGAAGACAATAGCTAGAATGGAGAAATCAATTAATGGCAACATAGAATCTCTAAAGGCAGAAATGAAAGCTGAATTGGCAGAACTTAAAAATGCTATCGGTGAGATCCAAGCTAATCTAGATAATCTAACAGCTACAGTAAGTGAGGCAAAAGAATGAATTAGTGATCTGGAAGACCAATTAATAGACAAGAAGGGAAAAGAGGAGGCCAGGGAAAAACAACTCAGAATCCATGAAGATAGAATCACAGAAATAAGTTTTAACACCAAGAAACGTTCCAATGTCAGAATTATTGATCTGGATCCTGGAAAGGGTGGAGAGAGAGAGAGAGAGGACTAGAGATATATTTGAGCAAATTGCAGCTGAGAACTTCCCTAATCTGGGGAATGAAACAAACATTCATGCCCGAGAGACAGAGAGGACCCTTCCCAAGATCAAGGAAAACAGGCCAACACCCTGGCATGTAATAGAAAAACTCGCAAATCTTAGAGCCAAGGAAACCATCTTAAGGGCAGTTAGGGGGAAGAGATTCCCTACGTACAGAGGGAAGAACATCAGAGTAACATCAGACCTACCCACAGAAACCTGGCAAGCTAGAAAGGGCTGACAAGACATATTCAGGGTACTAAATGAGAAGAACATGCAGCCAAGAATACTTTATCTGGCAAGACTGTCATTTAGAACGGATGGAGAGATGCAGAGCTTCCAAGACCAGCAGAAACTGAACGAATATGTGACCAGTAAGCCGGCCCTGCAAGAAATATTAAGGAGGGTCCTATAAAAGGAGAAAGGCCCCAAGAGTGATATAGAACAGGAACTTAGACAATCTATAAAAACAAGGTCTTCACAGGCAACATGATGACAATAAATTCATATCTTGCAATAATCACTCTCAACGTGAACGGCCTAAATGCTCCCATAAAATGGCACAGGGTTGCAGATTCGATAAAAAGACAGGACCCATCCATATGCTGTCTACAAGAGACTCATTTGGAACCTAAAGATACATCCAGACTGAAAGTGAAGGGATGGAGAGCCATCTTCCGTGCCAGCAGACCTCAAAAGAAAGCTGGGGTAGTAATTATTATATCAGACAAATTAGATTTTAAATTAAGACTGTAGTTAGAGACACAGAAGGACACTATATCGTTCTTAAAGGGTCTATCCAACAAGAAGATCTAACCATTGAAAATATCTATACCCCCAACATGGGAGAAGTCATCTACATAAGCCAATGGTTAACCAAAACAAAGAGTCATATTGATAATAATACGTTAATTGTAGGAGACCTTTAATACTCCACTCTCAACAATAGACAGATCACCTAAGCAGAAAATCATCAAAGAAACAAGAGCTTTGAATGACACACCGGACCAGATGGACCTCATAGATATAGACAGAACATTCCACCCTAAAACAACAGAACACTCATTCTTCTCGAGTGCACATGGAACTTTCTCCAGAATAAACCACATACTGGGTCACAAATCAGGTCTCAACTGATACCAAAAGATTGAGATTATTCCACGCATATTCTCAAACCATAATGCTTTAAAACTGGAACTCAATCACAAGAAAAAATTTGGAAGAAATTCAAACACTTGGAAGCTAAAGACCACTCTACTCAAGAATGTCTAGGTCAACCAGGAAATCAAAGAAGAACTTAAACAATTCATGGAAACCAATGAGAATGAAAACACATTGGTCCAAAACCTATGGGACACTGCAAAGGCAGTCCTAAGGGGGAAATACATAGCCATCCAATCCTCACTCACTCAAAAAAAAAAAAAAAAAAAAAAAACCGCACAGAAAAATCCCGAATTCACCAACTAACTCTACACCTTAAAGAACAGGAGAAAAAACAACAAAGGATGGCTAAGTCACGCATTAGAAGAGAAATGATTAAGATTAGAGCAGAGATCAAGGAACTAGAAACCAGAAACACAGTAGATCAAATCAGTGAAACTAGAAGCTGGTTCTTTAAAAGAATTCATAAGATCGATAAACCACTGGCCAGACTTATCGAAAAGAAAAGAGAAATGACTCAAATTAATAAATTTATGAATGAAAGGAGAGAGATCACGACTAACACCAAGGAAATAGAAACAATTATTGGAAGTTATTATCAACAACTATATGCCAATAAACTGAGCAATCTGGATGAAATGGATGCCTTCCTGGAAACCTATAAACTGCCAAGACTGAAACAAGAAGAAATTGACAACCTGAATAGGCCAATAACCGGTAATGAGATTGAAGCAGTGATCAAAAAACAAGAGTCCAGGGCCTGCCGGATTCCCTGGGGAATGCTAACCAAACACTCAAAGAAGAAAGAATACCTATTCTCCTGAAGCTGTTTCAAAAAATAGAAACAGAAGGAGAGCTTCCAGACTCATTCTATGAGGCCAGCATTACCTTAATCCCCAAACCAGGCAAAGACCCCATCAAAAAGAATTTCAGACCAATATCCCTGATGAATATGGGTTCCAAAACCCTCAACAAAATCCTAGCTAATAGGATCCAACAATACATTAAAAGCATCATCCACCACGACAAAGCGGGATTTATCCCCAGGGTGCAAGGGTGGTTCAACATTTGCAAATCAAACAATGTGATAGAACACATTAATAAGAGGGGAGAGAAGAACCATACGGTCCTCTCAATTGATGCAGAAAAAGCATTTGACAAATTACAGCATCCTTTCCTGATTAAAACTCTTCAGAGTATAGGGATGGAGGAAACATTCCTCAAGTTCATAAAATCCATCTATGAAAAACACACAGCAAATATCATCCTCAAGGGGGAAAAGTTGAGAGCATTTCCCTTAAGTTCAGGAACACAAGGATGCCCACTCTCACCACTATTGGTCAACATAGTACTAGAAGTCCTAGCAACAGCAATCAGACCACTAAAAGAAATAAAAGAAACTGGCAAAGAAGAAATCAGACTCTCTCTTTTCACTGATGACATGATACTTTATGTGGAAAACCCAATAGACTCCACCCCCAAATTACTAGAACTCATACAGCAATTCAGTAACGTGGCAGGATACAAAATCAATGCACAGAAATCAGTTGCTCTCTTACACACTAACAATGCAACTGTAGAAAGAGAAATTAGAGAAAGAATTCCATGTACAATAGCACCCCAAAAGCCATAAGATAACTCAGAATAAACCTAACCAAAGAGGTACAAGATCTATGCTCTAGGAACTACAGAACACTCATGAAAGAAATTGAAGAAGACACAAAAAGATGGAAAAATATTCCATGCTCATGGATCAGAAGAATAAACATTGTTAAAATGTCTATGCTACCCAAAGCAATCTATACCTTCAATGCCATCCCGATCCAAATTCCAATGACATTTTTCAAAGTGCTGGAACAAATAATCCTAAAATTTGTATGGAATCCCAAAAGACCCCGAATCGCCAAGGAAATATTGAAAAAGAAAAACAAAGTTGGGGGCATCACGTTGCCCGACTTCAAGCTTATTACAAAGCAGTGATCACCAAGATAGCATGGTATTGGCACTAAAACAAACACATAGACCAATGGAACAGAATAGAGAGCCCAGATATGGACCCTCAACTCTATGGTCAAATAATCTTTGACAAAGCAGGAAAAAATATGCAATGGAAAAAAGACAGTCTCTTCAATAAATGGTGCTGGGAAAATTGGACGGTCACATGCAGAAGAATGAAACTCGACCATTCTCTAACACTATACACAAAGATAAACTCAAAATGGATGAAGGAACTCAATGTGAGAAAAGAATCCATCAAAATCCTAGAGGAGAACATAGGCAATAACCTCTTTGACATTGGCCACAGCAACTTCTTTCAAGATACATCTCCAGAGGCAAGCGAAACAAAAGCAAAAAAAAAAAAAAAAAAAAAACAGCAAAAGATCTTTTGGGACTTCATCAAGATAAAAAGCTTCTGCACAGCAAAGGAAACAGTCAGCAAAACAAAGAGGCAACCCACAGATTGGGAGAAGATATTTGCAAATGATACTACAGACAAAGGGCTGATAGCCAATATATATAAAGAACTTCTCAAACTCAACACCCAAAAAAACAAATAATCAAGCCAAAAAATGGGTAAAAGACATGAACAGACACTTCTCCAAAGAAATACAGATGGCTAACAGACACATGAAAAAATGTTCATCATCATTAGCCAGCAAGGAAATTTAAATCAAAACGACACTGAGATACCACCTTACACCAGTTAGAATGGCAAAAATGGACAGGGCAAGAAACAACAAATGTTGGAGAGGTTGTGGAGAAAGGGGATCCCTCTTACACTGTTGGTGGGAATGCAAGTTGGTACAGCCACTTTGGAAAAGAGTGTGGCAGTGCCTCAAAAAATTAAATATAGAGCTACCCTATGAATCAGCAATTGCACTCCTGGGTATTTGCCCCAAAGACACAGATGTAGGGAAAAGAAGGGCCATATGCACCCCAATGTTCATAGCAGCAATGTCCACAATAGCCACACTGTGGAAAGAGCTGGGATGCTCTTCAACAGATGAATGGATAAAGAAGTTGTGGTCCATATATACAATGGAATATTACTCAGCCACCAGAAAGGATAAATACCCTGCTTTTACATCAACATGGATGGGACTGTAAGAGATTATGCTAAGTGAAATAAGTCAAGCAGAGAAAGCCAATTATCATATGGTTTTGCTTCCTTATGTTATGGAACATAAGGAATAGCATGGAGGACATTAGGAGAAGGAAGGGAAAAATCAAGGGGGGAAATCGGAGGGAGAGATGAACCATGAGAGACTACGGACTCTGAGAAACAAACTGAGGGTTTTAGAGGCTCCGGAGGGGGGTGGAGGGATGAGTTAGCCCCTTGATGGCTATTAAGGAGGGCAGGTACTGCATGGAGCACTGGGTGTTATACGAAAACAATGAATCATGGATCCCCACATCAAAAAGTAATGATGTATTGTATGGTGACTAACATAACATAATAAAATAAAATTTAAAAGAGAGAGAGAGAGAGAGAGAGAGAAAGAGAAGGAAACAAAGGAAAGAGAGCCTGGAGGAGAAAAGAAAGTACTCAAGAAGTGTCTGAAATGAGGAAAAATTAGACACATAGACTGTGCTTCCTGTGTTGGTCCCTTCTCTGTTCTTATGTGAACACTCCAACTCTGGG